>NW_008793956.1:702128-809102 GCF_000699145.1 Aptenodytes forsteri
CCCCAGTTTATGTACTGAGCATGACGTCACATGGTATGGAATGTCCCTTTGGCCAGTTTGGCTGTGCCCCCTCCCAGCTTCTTGTGCACCTCCAGCCTTCTCAGTTGGTAGAGCATGGGAAGCTGAAAAGTCCTTGACTAGTGTAAGTGCTACCTAGCAACAACTAAAACATCGGTGTGTTATCAACATTATTCTCATACTAAATCCAAAACACAGCACTGTACCAGCTACTAGGAAGAAAATTAACTCTATCCCAGCCGAAACCAGGACACTTGTTCATAAAATGTGCAGCAGAAATATAGTGCATGGCAGGATATAGGACTGGGTTTGCAGATTCGTCTTTAGGGCATAGGCACCCGGATGAGAGGGGTATGCCATGCACCTTCCCATCCTCCACAGACTGGAGGACCATTAAAAATACATCATGACTGTGGCCTAGAAACATCTTGTGTGTTCAGGGGCAAGAAACCAGCAGTGATGGCTTTAATTCCCCCTTTTGGGCATCCTTTCGCCTGCAGTGAAGTAGGGGAGGAGATGGGGTCCCCACACACCCCAGGGCAGCAAGGGGCTCCCTGGAGGAGGGGGCGGCCGGGGCTCCCTCTGCTCTGGCTGCAGATGCTGGCTGCCCCATCCCAGCACATGCCCCCAGCCAGCTTGGCTCTCCCGGCCACACACGGCCACACACCCGCTGCCGGAGCAGCTCCTGGGCTGGTCACAGGTGATAAAATCCACAGGCTTTGAGCGCAAGTTCTCTGAGGCCAGGGCTGTCTTTTTCTGTATTTACTCAGAGACGAGCACAGCAGGTTCCTGGTTTATGACGAAGCGTTAGAGTAATTTGAATAATAAATACCATGAAGAAAGTGCATTATTATGAAATATGGGTTTTTCCAATAAATAAATCATGGCTGTTATTTGCATGTATAATATCAAGAGAGTGTATCTGGGACAGCTGGTGCTGGCTGGAGTGTCTGACACAAAGATTTGCAATAAATTAACATCCCCTTCTTTTAGCTCGCCTCTTACTCCAGCTCCACTGGCTTCGCATTTTAGGATTTGAGGGGGTGATGCTGTCGGGGCAGACCCCATTTCTGCAAGCCTTTCCTCACATGGAAAGCTGTGCCACGTTTGCCATGCAGACCCGCTGGGCAGTGGTGCAGAGGTGCCGTCCCCAAGGGCCTGACTCAAGCCCCAGCCACGGGGTGCATGCTTGGTCTAATGAGGGGAAAGTGGGCAGGCGGCTGGGAACGATTTCTCTAATGCTTGGAGTGGCCGTTCACGCCAGGAGCCGGGGTTTAATCACCACCTGCGTGGTGGCATGTGCCGGTGCCACGCAGAGGACACGACGTGTCCGCCCCAATGCCTGTTTGCGGAGTTAGTCACTGCAGCCCACGGTTGCTAGACCGGGTAAACAATGGCAAACAAAGGCGCTGGCGTTCCAGGCAGGCATGGTGACCCCATGAGGCAATCCGTACCCTGCTTCCCAAGAGCTCTGTCACACCGATTTCTTAGAAAAAATAAAAAAAGGAAAAAAAGACAAGGCACTGCTATTATTGCAGTAAGAGGCTGTCTCATGCTGGGCTCTGCGGCTAAATATATTCTGTGTTTACTGTACGCAAGAACAGTAGGAAGCCTTCCGAAACAGCACCGGGGTTGCTCCGATTTTTTTCGGCAATCAATCACGCCTGGCTTGAGCCATTTTTATCCTGACACAAATGGAAAATATTTTCCTGGTTTAATTTCTACTGATCAAAGACATTTCCTCAACAGAGAGGAGCCCCATGGCCCTGGGGGGAGAAGAAGTTCCCGAGGAAACTATTTCACTGAGGAGACACAGGGCACAGCTCGCCCACAGTGGGATGCCCCGCGAGCAGACGAGCGAGTTCAGCACACAGTCCCTGCAAGGCCAGGAGCGGTTAGCAAGGCTATTAATCCTTTTTCTTCCCAATTAATTTGCTGAACAAGAGATTTGGTGTTTACCCATGTGCTGGCTAAACACAGCGCCTGAGAATATCTCAAGGCCATTGCCGCTGCGTGCAGGCAGAAGCGGCGATGCCAGGGCTGGGCACATTTGCTCATGGTGACAAGACCCCGGAGCTCGGGGGGGGTGGACAGTGGCGCATGGGTGAGGGGCAGTGGCACACACAAGGGCAGGGGCACCCATCTCCCCCCCAAGCTCCTTGGGGCAGCTCTCACCCGCCCCATCCCGTCCCTCGCACACGGCTGCCCTGAGGTTTGCGGTTGCAGCCCTGCCTGTGAGGGGGACAAGCGCCGTCCCCTCTGCTGCACAGGATCCTCTCTTCCCCAGCTGCTGCCGTGATAAGAGAGGCCTGTGGAGGGGCAGGGTTTGGGGCTCAGATATCTGCTGGGTTTTGTTTACTTTCTCCGTAAGATTTCCCTAAACAGCATTGGGAAACGCTCCTTCCATGAACCTCATGGTGGCCGGAACTGATTCAGCCTTCTGCACGGAGGGGATTCTGGAGATGAGCTCACTGGCCTCGTTAACTTGACGTCACGCTCGACACTGTTTACTGATAGACAACGTATGTTATTTTCATTTGCGCCTCACGTCAGAGTGGCGTGCACGGGGCTCCCGACACGTCCCCACCAGCCCCACGGCATCCCCGGCTCCCCCAGCCCCTCCTGCACGAACCTGCCTAAAGCACGGCCGCTCGTGGGGTCAGCGCGCACCATTCAAACAGCAACTGGTGATTTAAGGAGCAGCAGTGACCACCCCCACACATGTTAATACCCAAACCTTGAAACCTTGAATTTCCCTTTCCCCTGCCCACTGCAGGGGCAGAACCTGCACTGTCCTTCCAGCCTTCACCTGCACTGCTCCCGAAAACACAGGGCATTGCTCAGCTTTTCCTCCTTGATGCTTTCGTGGAGCAAAAGCAAGCAGCTCAGAGCAATCCAGGCACTCAAGTGCATTCAGATCAGCAGCGGACAACCCATATGAGAGCTGTTTTACCCAGCATTCTCCATCTAAATGGCCCTTTCATGTATTATGGAAAAAGCACGCAGCTCCACGCTGGCGTTTCGGCACATTAATCACACACTGCAGCTGTCGGCCGCTATGGTGGGGGCTGTGGAAGGTCGTGCCACACACAGCTCCAGTGCCAGGCCAGGGAGGATGTCAGTAAGATTGAAAAATGCCTGTTCTGACCCATTTGTCTTTCAGGGTTTCTTATGTAAGAAAGAAAAGAGGGAAAGGGGACACGGCTGGAAGCAGCATCAGGGCTCTCCCATCCACCTCTAAAACACTTTGCGTGCTGACCGGCCTGCTCCGTGCTGATCCGGCTCACATCAAGGCCACGAAGCAGCGACTCTGAACACCGAGAAGTTAACAGCCTCCGTCTGAGCCCAGCACTGCCGCGTGAGCAGCCCCGGCACTCCAGCCCCAGTAAGAAACCAGTCACCACACTCGTCTGCATCATTTGGACCAGGCTTTGCAGTTCCGTGACCTGCAGTAAGGACTCTGCAGTGTATGTACAACAATTTCACCTATTAAATATAGAGCATAACCTACATGAAGATTTGTAGCTAAGCAGTCAGGCTTATAAGACCTAATACAAAGCTCAGAGGTCTTTCTCTCCCCAGACATCTTCCCCAAGCAGGAGGGGCGGCTCTTATCAGTGCTGGCTCCCGCTTCGCTCAGTGAGTCTCAGACAGACCCTTGTGACGAGCAGATCTCTTCCGAAGGCAGGCATAAAGACAAGTCTGATTTACTACTCCCAGGCAGATGCCGACAACTTCAGAGCACAAACTGCAAACCGGGCTGGTTTCTAGTTTGACACCGAACCTCTGACAGATCAGAGCCGAAGCGGGCGCAATCACAGCTCATGCACTCAGTTAGCAGTTTGCTGATCAACTGGGTCTCTGTCAGAGGGACTGCAAAGCAGTCCCACGCAGCATCATCTCTCTCCCCTTTCCTCCCCTCCTACACAGAGCTGAAATAAACTTGCAGTTCTAAAACTGTTCTTTTCTGTTTGAACTGCCTGCGTAAATAACCCAATGCAGACAGACCGAAATACCCATAAACCAGCGCTGACACTTGACAAGGATTCAAGGGCAGATCTCTAGAACAAAGACAAGGCTCCCTTGTAAACAAGGCATCAGTCACTTAGATTATAACAATTAGGCAACGTGATTGTTGGGAAACATCTAGAAGGCATCACTGCAAGAGCTAAACAAGTCTGAGAGCAGAGACTGTCAGGGGGCTGCTGCTTGGAAAGCTTGGGGGTGGTTTCCCACCCTGCGGCTGTACAGAGCGGGTCCGTGCCCCGCTGCACTCTCGATGATTCAGGGATCGCAGGAGTCTCCCCAGCCCCAGCTCTGCCTGGCACAGACCTCAGCTGGGGCAGGCGACGCCGGCCGGCCCGGCGCCTGAAACTGCCAGCCTCGCCTCTGTCCTGGAGATAGGCTTTACAGCCCTGCTATTGCTCTTCAGAGTGAGAGCTGACGTGCACTGCTGATTACAATTTGCTGGGGAAAATAACCCCTGGCAGAAGGTCAGTAACCTGCCATAACCCCAGAAACAGCCGCAAGGGTCCTGGGAACAGCCCGAACCCGGCTCTGGCGGCTGTGTGGGTCTCAAACCCATGCAACACCCATGCAAAGCCATGCGACACCTGTGCAGCACAGCTCCCATCCCCCCAAAGCAGCAGGGGCACCGCCAGCCCCAGGTGCACCCTAGGGGGATCTGCAGCAGGGCCTCAGCATGCAAAAAACAACCCCCAAAACCCTGTATGCAACCACCAGCCCCTGCGATTCGGCCGGCCACTGCCATTGCTGCCATAGGCAGGGTAAAGGCAGGACTCTGCAGAGGATTCGGGCTGCAGTGCCGCCCCAGTGACGGCAGCGGTGATGGGAGGAGGATCGCAGAAATTGCTTTTCTAGCAGCTACAAGGCGAAAGCTGTCAGGCCACGAGAGAGGGTGATGGGAGGCAAACACCATCTGTTTTCTCCGAGGAACTCTTTTGTTACTGGAGGAATGAACTACAAGGCTGATAACACCACAATTTCAAGCTAATTTCCCACACGATTTACGTATCGGTTGATTTCCTGATAAATCTCCATAGGCGCAGGCTGGGTGTTTCCCTCAGCTTCGATTAGCAGTTTTCTTCTCTCAGCGTTACTCGGATACGTGTCCCCAAGCCTCGACTGCACACTGCTACCAGATACACGCTGCTGTTCCCCAAAACACAGCCAGGACATGAGCTACTTCTGCCATGTGCCTGTTTTGCTTTGCCACAAGATTAAGGAACTGAAAACTAAATCTGCAGGTTTTCTGCTATTAAAGCCTGTCCCTCTGAACCAGAACCTGGCTCAGCTCCCTCTGCACAAAGCGGGTGCTTCTTTCCTCACCAGGGGAAATGCTCTTTAATTTGCTTCTGGGTGGATCACAAACCAGTACGGCATTTTGCAAATCAGAACTGCAAACTGCCTCAAAAGTGGTGAGGGGTCAGTCACTGCCCATGCCCCAGAGCTGGGAAATAGCCTTATTGCTACCCAGCAATTCACTCAAAGCAGGCAAATAAGCAGCAGATGCAGGTCAAAACTAGATTTCAGGCTGAGCACGCTGGACTGAAGGTGCCTTGCCATTTTAACTAACTCTCTTGCATCCTGGCATGGTCCCTCTGTTGGTTCCCCAGCCACGCTGGACCGCTCTCAGAGTCGCAGCGTTGCACCAGAGGTCACCCAGGCTTTTCCCCTGTGTCACGGTCCCAGGCAGACCACCAGCTCTGAGCCTTTGGTGAACTGCTGCCAAGCCCAGAATCTCCTCTGCACCATCACAGCCCTTACCAGGTACCACAGATCAGCAGCTTAATGCCCCCCTAGACCCCTACGTTGCCTTGCGACTGCACATTGCCACTGTTCTGCCTCCATCCTGATCGCTTTAGGACCCCGCTCCCCAAGCCCCGTGGGACGCTGCGCCATGCCCTTTTGCACATCTGGCTCCCGATCCGGCGCCAACCCCTGTCCACAGACCTGGGCCGCAGCCACTGTGGCTCCAGGAGCGATGGGGGGCACCGAGGGCCCCCAGAAGCCGGAGCTGTACAAAGGCATGCATCCTGTCTGCCACCCCTTTTGCAGCAGAGGAAGCGGCTCGGCAGAGATTAGAGCCCTGATGAGGGGGGCACTTGAGCACCGGTACGTGTGTCTGGTACTGTCGCCCATGGGCTGGGCTGCGACAATGACCCGAGCCAGCCCCACGTCCCAGCCCCAAGGCAGGATTTCCCGTGAGCCCGTCCCCTCGGCACCAGACAATGAGCTGTCTGACAACTGGAGACGGCTCTGCCTTCACCCTTCTCTAGCAAGGGGTACTCGGGGACCTTCAGGAAGATCAAACAGGAAATTCAGCAGAGAAAGAAAAAGGTTGTTCGTGCTTGAAAGTCTAAACTTTCATTGCCATGCTCAGTCTTGCTGACCCAGGAGGAAGATGCTGAAGTCAGGATATTAAAATACGTTCCCTGGCTCCCATGGCAATAGCAGGACATGGTGAGCTGGTCTGCAAACATGATGGGTAGGTGTCATTTCAGGATGCTGGTCCTGCCAGCACGCAGCACCCATCTGATGGAGCAGCCCTGCTGCTCACCACAGAAGCTGCCTGGCTGCGGGGTCACCCCAGCCCCCTCCAGCAACCAGCTGGGCCGCCAGCAAACCTGCTCACTTCTACCCTGCCCGCGTGCTCTGAGCCCATCGTTTGCCTGCTGCTGCCTGCATCTCCGCTAGACACGGCTTTTCGGTTTTTAACAAGGCTTTCAGCTGTACCGCATGCTCTGGCTGGCAATCTGCCACCAGCCTCTCTAGTAATTATCTCCCACTACAAGTGGGGAGCACCACAGTTTGAGTTTCCCTTTGCAAGACGGCTTTGGGAAGCCTCAAGGAACAGGAGAAGCCACCCGTGGCTTCCTCACACAGCCAGCCTCCCCTCCCCATCCCCAGCCTCTCCAGCCCCCCGTGACAGCAAGCATTTCACGCCAGAAGTTGCTGTGTCCTCAGCTCAGCTTTGCTGAATGCAGGGCTTCTTTAAAAGGGTACTAGCTTTTAAAAGTGCCAGAAATTTCTGTTTCTGTTCTGTTTCTTAACAGGCATGATTTACTTACTGTAACTGGCTATTCATTATGTCCTCCACCCCATTATTAACTCAGTGATCGTACATTTAGCAGAGAATTTATGAGAAATGAGGAGACATTCATTATCAGTAATACCACAAACTTTACTCTTATATGGTCTCCCTGCGATGCTCAGCTCCCGTGGCTGAGCAGCAGTGTTCACACAGCCAGGCAGCTTCAGCTCGTTCTTTCTGCCTGTGCAGGACAGCACTGTTCTGCAAAGCTCCGTTTTCCTCCTCTCAAAGGCCACAGTCCCCCTCGCTCAAGTCAGTCCAGCTTGCACCCTTGGTGTCACCAAGCAGGGACAGACCTGCCCGCAGGAACACCGCTGCCAGAAAGCCACAGCAGGATCAGCGGGGGGCAAGGCTATGTTTTCACTTTGCACCCCAACACTTTTTACCGACTCCTCTTACTGCATCGACACCGTGAAAATTTGTCATTTTCTTAATTTGTCAGCAGCCTGTGCTGCCCTTAAAATGGTAAACTTCACACCAGCTGTAGGACCAGCTCGGCTGTCGCCGGCTGTTGCTGGTTTTCCCATGTGTCAGCAGAACGGGTGCGCAGGTTGCTGGTGAAGGAGACAAGGCACGGGGCAGAGGGAGCCCCATGGAGCGATACCGAGAGCTGCTGGCTGCAGCTGAGTGACAGATGTTAATAAAAAATACTCTTGCTCGCCTTGGCTGGAGCACAGAATTAATGCTGTGCAGACTACACCTGATATAACAACGCATGTCTTAGCAGCCTAGAAGCCAGCATCTAATTTAATTTTCATAGGGAGGACAAAGAAAAGTATTAAATAGACACAGTGCAAATTTTTTTTCCTATTAAAAACTTTTCCGATGGAATTTAACCAGCTTAATCGTGTCTACCGCTGTCTGAAAACCAATAGCTTTTTTTCTGTTTTTTAGGCAGGCAGCTGTGTGAGCAGGATTGTCTGAGAAATGTCTGAGAAAACTTTCCAGCAACTTAGCTGCAGCAGAACTGCTGTTAAAATACATCCCACTGTACTGCACATCTGAATTGGGGACCACAGGACAAGTCACAGGGAACACACACGGTCAAGTTAAGCTCTCGGGTTTTGTAAGCAAAGGGCACGGCGTCCTGCCGTGAGATCTGGGACAAGTGTTCCCAGATGCTCTGCTGAAGAAACAAAAACCACAGAAAAACCCAACCAACAACCAAACAAACAGAAAAACCCAGGTGGAGTCTGTGCTGTACAGAAAGAGGCACACGAGCCACAGTTGGAAGAAGCCGTAGGCAGGGAGGTTGGAGGGCCGGGGCAGGCACTGCCATTCGCACGACCTGAATGTCTGACAAGTTCCCAGGAATTTGGATTCCACAAGGAACATGATGAAACGGTTCCTCTTTGACCTTACGGCCATCCCACAGCTGTCTGCTGCAGAGCACTCCATCTTGGATACATTTCCCAGCAGAGAAAAAAACACAAAGAGCAGCATTTGTGGCTCCTGAGAAGGGCAGGGATTCTCCAACCTCCATGGCCAGCGGAAGAAGTGAGGGCTGCGAGTGAGCCAGAGGTCAAACACATGTGGGGAGGGAAAGGGTGGGAAGAGAAGAGGTGGTCTGAGGCTCCTGGGCATTTCAGGTTCTTAGATTTTATATATGCTAAAGACAAAGCACATATATATATTTTTAAGGCAATAATTTCACTTTCCTCTCCTGTCCCAAAGCCTTCTAGATGCCCTTCCAAAAGCTGAGTTTCTTGAGTATTTCGCATATGGCTGGGAAGGTCTCTGCAGCACCAATGCTCTCCTAGGGGACTGCTGCATCTTTCAATGCCAACGTGGTATTACAAGCTGTGCAGGCTTAGGCAGGCTAGTGAAAGGAAAGCTATGCAAAACATGCCCTAGCAAAATGCAAAGGCATCCCAGATTACCTTCTTTGGAGTGATTTTGGATGGTTACATAAATGCAGACTAAGTTCTCTGCAAGAGTTTGCGGGAAAGGCACTGGCTGCTCCAGCTACCCCTGCCGCCAAGGGTAGCCCTGGTCTTCCCTCCACCCCCTGCTCTCGGGGCTGCCGGCTCCTTGCAGGGGCTGGGGGCTTTCCCTCTTTCCCTGCTTTACCTGCCCCACTCCTACAACGGTGCAGCCAGGGCTGGCGGGATCCTCTGGCAATTTGCAGCTCTGAGACGGAGATGCCTACAGGTCTATTTAAACATGCTTTGCATTGCCAGCAGAGTGCAGACCTGGCCGCTGAGTCACCATCCTTCCCGAATCTTTCCCTCCGGCGACTGCTTGCTCTGATTGCGAGACCTGGAGGCTTGTTTAGCCTACAATAAATCATAAGCGCTTCAGCTTCAAAACCTTTATGTCCATGACCTGGGACGAGATGCTTGTGGGGCACTTGGCAAGCTGCGCTGCCAGATGCCGCAGAACTGCCCCATGCACCCTAAAGCTCGGCACAAACCTGCCTGTCCCCCCGACAGAAGAGCCCCCGCAGCTGGAGCACTCTAAACCCATCACGTCGTGAGAAGCAGAGCGCCATTAGGGATGTGGCTGAGCTGCTCTGCAGAGATGGTGGGGATAGGAATTAATCCTCCCATTAATGTATGAAACAGAGCATTTGCGTTTCACGAAGCAATTATACAATAATAACAGGAGAGCTATGATAGAAATCACATCTTGTCTGAAGTTTCGCTCCAATCCAACACATGAATAATTCCTCCTAGGCATTACTGGGAAAGCAGTATTAAAAGACCGATATAAACAAAAATTACTGGAAAAAGCAGATGAGGCATGCTTCATCTCTCAGTTAGGGTTGAACGCAACTAAATTTATACAAAGTGGGCAGAGAAGCTTGAAGGGGCAAAGACATTTGTTACTGCTCAGTGCAAGATGAGCTCACAAGAAAACACATGCTTCATCTTGGCAGCTTTCTGATGTCTTACTCCTAAAGCATCGGCTTTATTCTCGGTTTCCATGGCAGATACTTTTCTGAGCTTGTATCTTTCACAAATATTGCTAATTTATTCTCTCAGCCATGAGAGAATATCATGCAAATACCTGCAGAATGATTCCATGTGCAGTAAGAGCGGTGAAAACCAGGCGTATGTTAACATGCCTCAGCTCTTGTTTTCGACTAGGGGAAACCATGCCTTGCAAAAGAAGGGCTCATTTTCTACAACCACAAGATCACGGCCGATCTTCTGGCACTATTTTTGCCCTAAGTACTCCGAAACTGTATTACCTGTCCAGTGAAGCAAAGTACCTTTAACAATTCGGTCAGGCATTTCTTACAGGCAGGTTTCCCCCTGCCCCAGCGCTGCAGGCAGCACTTTCCATCTGAGCAGGAGGGGACCAGCGATGAGCATGGTCCCTCTTCCTACTGCTCCCCGCCTCGTATTTCGTGTTAACGGGAGTCTATAAAACATGAGGCTCTTTCACAGGCAGAGACCCAGGAGCCAGCCACATCAAAAAGATCCTATTTTCAGGGTGGATTTACCAGCCCTGCAAATGTTGAGCAAACAGCGGCTGATGTGTAATTCCCACAAATTCAGCAAGACTACAGCAAAGTGAGAGGCTTTTAAGTCTTTCTGGCAGAAGGAGAATCACAAGGCCTTGCAAAGTAGTTGTTTATACACTAAAGCACATAACAGCTAGCACATACAAAAGAAAATCAAACAAACTTGTAAAAAGTAACCCGCACAATGACAGCGATGCAGAACCGGCAGAAAAAAATGGCAGGCACGTGCAGGGAGAGCTCGTGCCAGTAACAACGGCGCGGAGCAAAGTCCTGGCAGCCACAGGGAAAGCCAGTCCTCCGGCGGGATGCGGGCAAATGCAGGGCGTCGGGCTGCGCCAGGGCGTGCCCAGCACTTACACATGATTCCCTAAGTTCCAGATAGGAAAGTGGTCAAACACTGAAATGCAGCCGACTCCCTCTCCTAAAGGTAAAAGCCTGGCAAGCCCCTGCCAGCTGGAAGTCCATGAGAGCCTGGATGGAGCTGGGACTGCCAGTCGTTCTGGGGGCCAGGCAGCAGCCTTCCCTGCTCTGCGCACTGCCTGGTGAGCAACAGCTCACAATTAATCCCATTCTCTGCTCCGTGCCGGCACAAACGCCTGGCACATGGACTTCAGGTGCTCTTACCTCTCCCGTGGCTCCCGCTGGCCACAGGAGGGGTGTTTGCAGGGGCTGCACTCAGACATATCCCCTCACTCTGTCCGAAGGAATAGAAGTTTTAAAGGGAATGTGGAATGACAAGCAACTGGGAGATGTTACTTTGGATCTGCTCCAAATGCAGTCACGGATCACCTCCATAGTTCTCCAGTAAATAAGGGAAACCCCTTGGGGCCGTTGGCCAAACCAGCATGGGGACAGAGGCTGTTTCTGGACTTTTTCAGTAAGGATGAGTAATAGGGGTCATCAACACAACCAGTAAACAAGCAGCTAATTATGCAAACAGTGCCTCTGCAGTTTCCGGCTGCTTTTAAGCCATTAACCAAAATACACTTATCTCTGGCTCCGTGGCCTCAAGTGGCTTTTGAACCCACTGCCATTCTGGGCCAGATTTAGTTGTGCTCAGTAATATCAGATTTCTAAGCCCAGCAGGACGCTCCAGTGGTCAGAGCCAGCCCCTCGGAGGTAGCCATGCCCTGTCCACGTCCTCAGCGAGAGGGAGTCACAGAATCATAGAATATCTTGAGTTGGAAGGGACCCATAAGGATCATCAAGTCCAGCTCCCTGCTCCTCGCAGGACTACCTAAAACTAAACCATATGACTAAGAGCGAGTCTGCCCAGCCCAAGGGCTTGGCATGAGCCGAGGGTGGGGTGGAGACCACAAACTCTTCTGGAGCAGAGGAACTGCACTGGTGAGCTGGAAATTAAAGAAAAAGGATGCTGGAGGCAGGAGCAGGGCAACAAACTGCTTGGTGCTGTTGCTGCAGCGCAGCGAGCACAGTGGGGCAGAAAGATTTTACCTGCTGCCCCGGTAAGAGCATTGCCATGTGCCAGATGGGCAGCTGTGGGGTGTAACATGCCGGGAAACTCACCTCAGAAGACATTATGGATCAGCTGCCTTTGGTAAACCACTTGCCAATTAGAAAAATACAGCTTTGTGAGCACTAAACATGAGCTGTATCATCTAGGAAGCAGCAGAAAGCATTCCATGCCCAGACCTGAGCAGGTTCTGCTGTGTTGCTGTACTTCTGCCTGACCAAGACATAGACAAGTGCATGTCTGCATGCGCAGGCTCACAGCCAACACCTCTTGCTAGTACTGCAATAGTTCCCACCTGGAGTTTTAACTGCTTCTTATATTATATATTGATTATATATTATATATTCTGAATGCAGAGCTTTTCTGCATGAACAAAAGGCCAGGAGCAGAGTTTGAGCTGTACTAGCTCAAAGTCCCATAGCGATAGCTGAAGTTGTGTGAAGCCTGTTCTGCAGTGGGTCAAGGAAAAACCATACCCATCGCAGAAACACAGAAAACTTTTCATCTCGGCTGCACGGCAGAAGAAAGTTGGCAACTTAACTGTTAAATTCGCCTATGACTATTCAGTGTTGACATCAGCGTGATCTCATCACTGTAACTTGAGCCCTCCGGCTTTTTCTCTAGACTGCCTTTAAATACCAGTCCTGGGAGCCAGCACAGCACCAATCCCTCTGACTGGACCCGAGAACAAACCCAGCAGCACCCCACATAGATGAAAGCAAAGAGAAGCTACAAAACTCCAGCCATGTCCACATCCCTGCGAGTGAGCCCCTCCGTCCACGGCTACCGCTTTGACACAGCCCTGCGCAAGAAAGCCGTGGCCAACATCTTTGAAAGCATCAATGAAGAGTCCCTACAGAAACTCTTCAAAAACTCCGGGGACAAGAAGGCAGAGGAAAGAGCCAAGATAATCCTCGCTACCGACCAGGATTTGGAGGAGAAAACAAGAGCACTAATGGCGCTAAAGCAGAGGCGAAAAGACAAGCTGCTCCAGTTCCTGACATTTCGGAAATACTCCATTAAAGTTCACTGAACTGGCGAAGGGAGCAGAAATGGAGGAGAACATTTCAGGATGGGACTGTTTGTGACCTCCTACCACGCACAGCACGCTCCACTGCCCCACGAGCTGCTGGCGGGACATGGGACCTGACAGACCGCCTGCAGGGCTTCAGCCCCACCACGCACACAGCAAACCACAGCGCCGACGGCAGCATCGGTGCCCACGGCAGCATCGGTGCGGACGGCAGCGTGTCAGCCAGAGGCTCCCAGAGGGCAGGCAGCTCCAGCGGGAGGCAGCCAGGCTCCTCCGGCCATGGGACCAAGCTGTGGGGGGACCCCGCACCTGGGCACGACTCGAGACCTTCTGATGGACTCGGTGTTTACTGACTTCACCTGTGTGCTTTGCCTTTTCAAACGTGTTTCCTTAAAGTCTGAGCCCTTGCTAAGCCTTGCTGTTGTGGGCTAGGAGGGAGGTTCTAGAGACTGATCAGCTACTGATCATGGATCACTCTGCATTTGTTAAAATGCATGTAAGTGCACCGTATGGGTGCAGTAAGTTCAACCTTCAGGGAATGGATTTGCTCTAGAGACACACTACGCAACTGTACCTTTTCTTTCTCAAGCTGTATGTGCGCAGTATAAATTGTTTGCACAGAAGCAATAATAATGACATATTTCCCTGAATTTACTGTGAAGTTCCTTAATATTTTGTTCACTTCCCATTAATACTAAAAATCTAAATATCATAACTACAGTTTTTATTTGTATAGATTACAATAGATATTAGACGAGTACTTCATGGTAATATTTTATGACAACGTTATTATTATATCGACTATAATTTATTGCATATGGCAATCTGAAATTTAATAAATTATGAAGTAAATATAATTTCTCTTGTCTGAAATGCTCAATTCTCCTGGAGGAGTGGGGTTATACTTTTTTGGTCATTTCCTATAGATTCTGTTTTAAGAGCAGACTACCTGCACCTCTCCTTAATTCCCAAGTGTCGATTTGGCAGCCTGTTCTCAGAGTCGGCAGCAGCCCCTGGCTTCCCTGCAGTCCCACCATCCACTCCAGCAGCACCAGAGTTTGACCCACAGTTGCTGTGGTGACTCTGGCATCCCTAGAAAGACTGCACCAAATTTAATTGTAAATCAGACTCAACTGCTAGTTTCCTCTATATAATAAAGGAGAATTACATTTTTTGCAATAGTGTAACAGAAAAATCAGTTTAGAAAATGACCAGTTCCAAGCCACAGAGTGCGGTGCGGTTCCTCAGGCTCTTTGCATTCCTGCAAAGCAGACCGACAACTCGGACTTGGCTCCCCATCATCTAAAGAAACAGAAGTGAGTTATGACCGCTTTGGCAGCGGAATTGGACTCAGTTTTTCTGCAGGTTATGCCATACCATCATGATAGAGTATGTTGAAAACACTTAAAAATAGCCAAGACTAGTTATTTATAAGTATGTCCTCTAATAACCTGCTGGTTTAGAAAAAAAACATTCTCATGACTCTGCTTAGAGCAACAAAGATAAAACAATTCAGACTAATGATAGACCAGCTACAGGGTTTTTTGCCTACAGTAAAAACTCCAAATTGCCTATAAGTCAGGGAGACTAGAAGTAATCCTTTAAATTACTTAATAGAATGGATAATTGTAAGTATTTATAGCATGATGAAGCATATCCAAGCATTCCCCAAGAGCACCATGCTTGGGAACGCAATGCACAGTGTGAGGATCAGTGCCGGCTCCCTGGAGCATCCCTGAGGCCATGCAGCACAGCACCGGACTCCCGAAAGCAGGAGGTGAGAGAGGTGTCTGCAGCCTTCACCGCAGCCTGGAGGGCGAGAGGCTGGGACGGCAGCAGGAGAGCACCTCCAGGCACCGCTGCCCTGTGCTCCCATCACTCCCACGCTCAGCATCGGATACAGAGACCTCGCTGGGGCAGAGGAGGAGAGATGCATGGTGGTCCCTCCTCCCAGGAAGACTAGAGGGAGCTGGGGTCATGCCTGGTTCAGGATGGACCTTTTTGAAAGGACCTCCGAAGGCTTTTCAGAACTGCCCCGCTCAGAAAAATCTGCCTCAGCATGGGATTTGCTCCAGAGGCAGTAGCCAGTTTTCCGGCATTCGACCTGTTCCAATGCAGTGTCCCACACTCAGCTGCAGCTGTTTCACTGACTCATGACACATCCCCACAAAACCATCCATAGTGACACGAACTGCCTCAAACAGCTGTTTCCAAAAAAGGCCAAACAGGGCCATTGAGCGGCCGCCCGCAGCCCAGGACACTGCCGCACTGCCCCTCCCGCTGCCTCCACCCAGCCGCTCAAGGCATTTCGGATGCAGCTTCTTTCCTCCCACTCCGATAGGTTTTCCCATCAGAGCCATTTCTTGTGTTACAAACACTCAAAATAGAAGCCAGTGGGGCAATGCAGCCACCAAATCCATCTGCCTCTGGGGTGTGTTATATGATGGGACCCCGACAACCCTGCTGCAAGAGGATGCTCTCAGAAACCCCCCGTGGGTACCAAATTAGCTTTATGCTGTCCTGCTGCTTTCCAGTTCCCTGCCTGTGCTGCTGGGGCTTTGCTTACCCCCCTCTCCCCTGCCCCGGACCATCGAGCTTTCCACAACGCACCTTCTGTGCCAGGGCCAGCTGTGGGTTTGTCACAGCCTCACCACCCTCTTAGCCCCCAATACCAAACCACGCACCCAGCTCCGAACAGGCCAAGGCATGCCGAGGGAAGGACTGGTGCTTTGGCACCCCGTGTGGTTTGGGGAGAGGGGGCCGACAGCAGGATACACACAAGGATGCCGGTGCTGCGAGACATGGGCAGAGCCTCTGCCGGGCGCAGCGCACAGCCTGTTGCGGTGGCTGGCGAGGCAACTGGGCTCCCTGCCGTTACCATGCACCATCAGAACCCATGGCCCCTCATACTGATAACCACAATTAAAGCATGCATCCAGAACCTGCCCACCATGAGGCAGAGGTCTGCAAGGGGGCAACAGTCCTGCTCAGGGCTGCAGCCACCCATTTTCCCCCGGACAGAGACGTCCCCATGCGTGGCCTGCACCATGCGCCCGCATAGGGACAGCAGCACCCTGACTTGTGCTACGGTCCCTCCGATTCCCTGTATCCACATCTAGCCCAATGCTACCAACAACCAGGGGAGCCTGATTGCATCATCTGCCACTTTCTTTCCTTGTAGAAAGAGAATCTGAAGGAAGCCATGATTGCGGCAGACTGAAAGCAACACCAACTGAAGCAGTTGCTGCTGGCACATCCTACGATTGCCCAGACATTCCTGCTCACAAACATTTGCATAACATGATTGACGAGATCCTGTGACTTAGGGGCCTTACAGTCCCTCTTGTCTCATTACATTTAAATTATTGGCCCAAGTGGCATCCCTGATAAATAAAGGCCGCTTACAAAAAAGTTATGTGATTATTGGATTTTTACAGTGGAAAAAGGCAATTTTCCTTGGTTGCAGCCTGTATGCCGTTTTGGCAGGTTTGTGCTTCGTGAACAGCAGCGCGTCTCGCAGCGGGCTCAGGATGAACTGCAATTCATTGTTATGAAACATTTCTCAATGAGAGTTTGAGGTACAAACGTCCAACCATTGCAGGCCCCTCATACTCATGGTGCTGCCTTCCCTGCAACCAGGGTGGCACAACGGACGGCTCAGAACACCCGGAGCTGGACCCTGGCAATCCAGCGCTTGTGGCAGCCTGTGTGCTTGCAGGGGTACAGCCGAGCAAAGCACCGCGGGTACTGGTGCCCGCCCTGTGCTTTGCTCCACGATCCTGCCACGATCTGTGCAGAAGAGGTGCAGGAGGGCAGGTCACCCGCATTGTGCCGAGTCCTTCCTGAGCGCTCGGTGCTGCAGACTCAGTGTCTATCAGCGCGCGCGTGCTGCATTCATGAGACAACCCGGCAGCGCTCCTGCCAGACACAGAGCCTATTGTCAGCCTTCCCACGCAACAAACAGAGGAAAAGGCTGTTCAAGGTATTTCCTCCCTCCAGGAGCCGGGCGTTTCCATTAATTCTTCTCCATGAGTCAAACTGGCTGTACTGGGTGTCCCTCTGTCCCGGCATCCTGAGGAACATGCGTCTGAATAGCTAATTTTATCTAGCTTTTCTAATGCTCTGCCATAGACAGGAGTACAGCAGAGGGGGTGGCTGTGCACCGCCAGCTCGAGCGGCCATGCCCAGGAGCGTGCCGGTGGGCTCCCCATTGCAGGCAGCTGGGGAAAAGCCATGGAAAGCTGGGACCAAAAACAAACAGAAGCCTTTTTCGCACAAGCTCTGGTTTGACAGATGGGGGAAGGTGAGGAACAGCTCGCAGGGTGCCGGAAAGAAACAGCCCAGAGCAAAGGGGGGGTCAGTTACAGTAGACAGTGCAGAGGTCCCACGATCTATCCCCCCATCAAACAGCCATCCCCATCGCTCCAAAAAACTACTCTTGCAACCGTCCTGATGATGGGAAGATGGCGTTGGAACAAGTCAACAGTGCAGCTCAGCCTGTCCACTGTGTTCAGACGGAGATGGGGATGTTCCCCAGGGTCTGAACACCCAGTACTGTGACCTTCTAATTTCTGGTGAAATCAAATGCACACGACATGAGCAGAGTCCAAAGAGGAGCTGGGCCAGACTTCACACAGCAGTGTTTCTGTGCAAAGGGACAGGGTGCTCCAGTCAACGGCAATACCTCCCGGTCAAGTTTCCCTTCCGTGCCATTGAGCAATGGGGCAAGTTAAAAATTGACTGTTCAGCTGAACTGCACATCTGTTTTGCCTGGAGGTACAGACTCTTCTTTGCAAACAGGCGGTTCAGCACCCTGGGTGCACCTAGGGAAGCCAGTACTCACAGGCAAGCACCTGAGCACAAGGCATCTGCTGGCCCACGGCAAGGCAAAAGCCGGCCCCCTCTCCTGCCTGCCCACCCATCCCCGATGGCACAAGGGGAGAAATCAGAGGCTGGCAGCAGCTCTGCTCAGGAGCGACGGGCGGTGAGCAGGAAGAAAAAAGACTTTTCTGCTTGCATGTCTAAACTTCAGCAGGAACGACGCCCAGCCAGTGCCAGACCCGACCGGCTTCGGTGCAGTACCACGGCACACCACCCACCCACGAAGGGCTCGGGGGAAATCCCTCCCTCCCACGGAAGCCTGAAAAGGCACAGGGATAGCTAGCGGCTGGGATGGAGGTGGCCCAGCCTTGCAAGTGGGCAGACGGACCTGTCCAGCCTCCCCCAGCCAAGGAGGAGTGCGAGTGCCACAGTGCCCAGGCGGGCAAACCCGGCTCAGCATCAGAGGGTACAGCACAGGGCGGGACCACCTGCTTGTAGAAAAAGGCACAGACGAAGCGTGTTTGTTTATTTCATCCGTGGCTGCAAAAGGAAAACCTCCACTATAAAGCATGTTAAATGTGAGTGAAGAGCTATAAAGCAGTGAGATTTATGGTTGGGTTAGTATGGTTTTCACGGAAAAGAGGTGGTCTGCGGTTACAAAGCACGAATGCCTCACGTGCAGAAAAATGGTGCTACAGTGTCACTTTGAAGTGATAGACAAGGCTATTTATGAGAAGAAATACTGTAGCCAACAAGAGATGGCACAGTTGCCATATATCTTTGCTAAAAAATAAAAGTTAGGCTATGACAGAATCTTAATACACAGTCCTGAAAAAACCCCTTATCTCCATTGAGCTGTACACCGAATTGGTGCACATGGCACGGCATGACGATGCTCTCTGCTGTGGTAAGCAGTGAAGTCATCCCTATCCAACAGTAAGCACTTCAGAAGCCACTGCTTACAAGGGATGCCAAGGTACCAAGATATTTCTAAAGCATCAAAACCTAAGTGCCATCTCTTACAGGATTAGTTACTTCATGATGTTTATCTGCACCTCTGCTTTGCACAGGGGGCTTCTGAGGGCTCTCCAGGAGAGCACAGAGGGGTTCAAAGCTGGGAGGGCTGGCAGAGGCGGCCCGTGGGCTCCCTCGCATGCCAGGAGGTTTTTATGGTGCATGCCTCACTGGTGGGAGGGCGGGGTGGTCTGGGCAGTGAATCAGAGCTGAGCCAGCGAGCTGTCACCTCCCAGACTCCAGCTCCTCCAGGCGCCCACGCGCAGGGAGCATCATCATCATCGGCGCAAGTGGAGGCTCCGGTAACCGAGCAACAGTTGGGACTCAGCACCGCATCCTCCTCCGTGGAAAATCCACTTCCTCCGAATGACCGAGCACAGGCCCAGGGCCGGGGGGGCTCACTGACTCACACTAAAGCAACTGGTTCCCAAAACACCCGGGTGGAAACAACGTGGAGCAGCTCCTAGGTGCTGCTTGCACAACAGGCAGCTGTGCTGGTCCTGCCGAGCCCTGCCTGCTTCCTGCCTCCCTCCCACGGGGCGCTGCGCTGCTGGACCAAGCTGGGGTCTGCCCCTGGGGCCAGGACCCCGTCGCTCCAGGGGAAGATATTCCCCATGGTATCAAGAAGCTATGTGAATGCTCGAAAGGGGCTGAGAGGACACAGCAGTGAAGCTTTTCAGGGGGGACGTGGGGCCTGAAAGGTCCCCTAGCCTGCCCACCCCGGCAGAGCCCTTTCCAGGAGCTGCCCCAGGGTGGGGGTTCAGCAGTGCTTGGGATCCCTCGGCTGCCCCAGCCCCACACTGACCAGTCTATCCTGATCCCAGCGGTCAGAGATGTCCCACATGGCTGGGGTAGCAGAGATGCACCCAGCTCTTGCTCTGGGAGGGGACGCCCCTTTCGCAGGCACCAGCCACGCTACGGCTCGGTGCTCCAGTGCCTGCAAGCAGGAGCAGGTCCCGACACTGCGGCTCACAGGCCGGCTTTCATGGCACCGCAGTCTGGGCAGGGCTCCCGCCTCCCACAGTGCACGGCACCTGACCAGGTGGCTGCACCAATTTCTCCTGCTCCATTCCTGCTGCTCTCCCACAATATCGGAGAGCAATTCCATTTTTTTAAACATCCATGCAAAAGAAAAAGTGGATTTCCATTGTCTTTGCAAAGTAAAGGTGCTTTTATGCCTCAAGGAAGTAGGCAAAAACTGGCATACAAATATCTCACAATACCTTGACACAACTCAAAGTACTTTCTCCACTTGCTACTGTTTCTGCTTTGACATTGCATAATCAAAAGGAAAGAGAAAATTGTCAAATTATGCTTCCCAGATTGGATGTATTCTCCAGCTGGGTTTCTATTTAAAACTCACCTGCCATCCTGAATGGTAAAAAAGTTCTAATCCAGACGCGTTTTTTTCTCTCCCTCTCTCTGAACTGTAAAGTACGAGACACAATTTATCATTTCACAAATGTGCTAGTGAGCCATCAGACCCTTTGCCTCTGCCAAACTTTTTGGGAGGCTCTGATTTACATCCAACCACTCTCGCCCGAGTGTCATTTTCTGAGCCCATTTGCAGAATGACTGCACAGGGCTGCCACAGAGTTCACAGACAAACCTACAATTCAAAGGCATATCGAAATATTGACCCGAGTGAAGTCCATGGAAAAAATACAGGAGACTTGAAGGATTTTGTACAGAAGCAAAAACCTTGAATATATTCTGCAGAAAGCGCTGCCAAACATATGCTGATTCAAACAATAAGCCTCTTCCTAAATACTGAGTGTTTTAGCTGCAATAAAAAGTATGCAAAAATGCATTATGATGGTGGAGAGACATTTATCAAAGTCAAGGACCAGGTTTTCCCTGGCTAACTGGCCAAAAAATAAAATAGCTTTTCCTTAGGAAAATGAATAAAACAGTATCTGCCTTCTGCAACTAATTCTCTGCAGGTGAGAGAAAAAAAAAAGACCCGTGTTGCCTTGAATCAACTCCCCCATGATCCTTGTGGACAAAAACATATAGGTACATTTCTGCTTGCTGTGGCATTGCAGGCCCCCTCCCCGTTTCGCTGTTTGTTGCTGGTTACCACCCTTCAACAGCCCTTCCCAACCACACTCGCTTGCAGAAATACAGTGTGTCACTGCTAGCTTGATCCCTACTATAAAGGCTGTCCTGCATGAAGCAACATGCACCTAAGCAATTAATACTCAGATTGGGACATTTTAACAGTCTGTTTCCATCTGCCTGCATGAACTGATACACATTTATTTCCTGTCCATTTATTATTATTAATTTATTGTCCATTAAAGCGAAACCTTTTAAATTTCCTCCTCCCTATATTTTTCTTATAGCAATTCGTATCAGTCATGTATTCAGCGAAATGACATGCCCTGCAAAACCACGTACATGATAAAGAAGAGCAAGCATGCAATGGAGTGAACCTCAAGACCAGGCTGCCTTTCAGGCGCGCGGCAGCCGCACTGCAGATGCAGCAGCCTGCACGGTGCGACATGGGTGATGGGATGCAGAAGGTTTATTCTGCTTCAGAGAGGCCATGCCTGCGGCCAGGCTTTGCGTGGGCATGCACCACGCAGCCCAGGACTCAGCTCTCAGAGCTCACGCAGGGTTACAGCCAGTTTCACTGGCCACTGGTCACTGATCAGGGACAGCCAGTGCCTCTGATTTTTTAGGCAGGCCACTAGCAGCCAGGCATGAGCACAGGGACAGCTTTGGAGGGCTGAGAGGAGGCCCGACAACCTCCTTCCTCCCACACCACGGGTGGGAGCAGGTAAGCCTAAGGTAGCAAAATTCTGTAGCACACAGGAGCGGAGGGCAAGCTGCCCACTGCTCATCTGCCCGGCCGAGGCTGCACGGAGGGGCTGCGCTGTTTTGGTCTCTGCAGCTGGGAGACCCCGGGTTTACAGTGGTTAATCCCGGTCTGTCCCCCCCCTCGAACCGAGCCTCAGTAAACCCCCCTCGGCGTGCTGCCAGGCACGTCCCCTCGCTCCCAGGAGTGCTTGTGTTATAAACCTTTACACGCTTGATTGCAGGGCTCACAGTTTGCCATAAGTAAATAAATTAGGTATAATTTAATATTTGATTGTAAGATTTACTGTTCAATTCTTTACAGCTTCTCAGGTGGATGCCCAGTAATTGAGCTGAATGAAGAGCCCCATTAATTCCCGGCAGCAAGGAGTGGCTCCGGGTGCCGGCTGCAGCGTGCAGCAGCACCAGCTTGGGAAACGTTCCACCACCTCTGTACTGATGCCATTCCCCCAGCGTGGTGGACGAGGAAGCTGCTTTTCCTCGCTTTAAGGAGGGAATTATTGTTCTTTGCCTGTAATTAATGCACAGAGCCACATGCACCCGCCCCGTTCACAAGGCAGAGCCGAGTCCAGAGTCACCTCACAGAAACCCGGGTTATTTTGGCACAAAACCCAGGGGTGATCCGAGGTCAGCTGTTACAGACTGAAATTTAGCTTTGCTGCTACTTTTGAGACCCTTTCATTTTGAATAATGTAAACAGTTTTAATATCTTATAAAAACCAAAGTGAAGTACTTGAACTTGAAACAGTGTCCCAATATATTTTAATAGCTTCCCAGTGCTGAATCATGTTGCATACCTGCGAAGGCTGGCTTACAGGCTGGGGTTAACCTCCCTTCTGCTTTCAGCTATGCATAGCAGGTTTTGCTTACTACAACATTAAAAATTTCATCCTTTTGCATAGTATTTTAGGTCAAGTGATCCTCTCAGTTCTCTAATCATGTTAATCTCTGTTGCAACACTATTCTCTGCAATCCGTTGTGCAATCAGCATGTTTGGGTCCTTCTTCAGAAACAGTTCAAACACAAGCCTTTAAACTGATTACTCAAAGTACCATCCTGTGGGAATTATATTTGCAGCATGATCTCTTCCCACGCAGCTTCAGATAAAAGTCCGCAGGTATCAATGCCAAGGGAAAGCTAATAAAATAATTCCAATTTTGTACTTGTTTTTTTAGGGTTTGGCTAGTTCAGTTTATCGAGTCCCAAATGCTGTCCCTTGTCACCTTATGGCAATTCTTAGTTTAACCTTGAGCCGTTGCTCTGGAGGACAGACAGGGACGGGCTGGAGCCCCTGTGCCCTGCAGATGCCTCCCGCTCTCCTGGTTGTTCCAGTGCGAGTCCCTGGCCCCGGGAGAGGCACAGCCAGGCAGCTGGGGCTTGCTGCTTTCCTCATGCAACGACCACGCTTCCACGGGCACAGGCGTTCTTCACCTCACCGCTGCAACCCTCGTGACTGAGCTGTTGCAGGGATCTTTCTCAGAAACATCTCATTTAAACTAAGCGAACAAGCCTTCTTGGGAGATAATGCCCTTGCTCTGTTGCTGACTGAGCTTTGACTAAGCAAATTGAAATTATCTTTAGCTGAGGAAAACATCACTGAATCTGTACTGGCCTGGACTTACCCTTACACACCCCTTACACAGGCCAAGTCCCATTTACCTGAGCGGGTATTCAGGTTAAACCTCAGCTGAGTACTGAGAGCTGCAGAGCACAACAGCACCTGGCCAGCAATTCCACCTTTTCATATCATTTATATAATTTACCACTTACACTATTTACGTGAAGCAGGAGCACGTTGCATGAATGCCTCTAAGCCCATCCCTGTGGGCACCTCTGCCGCTGCTGGGGCATCCTCGAGCCCCTGCCACCACCACGGTAGCTGCACCACAAGGCAATCCACAAACAAGACCCGGCTTCTCAGCCCACCAGGATCTCCACACCCACACTGCACTAGTTTCTCTTTCAATTATTTTTCAAGCTGCTATAAACACACAACCAAAGCAGCCAGCAATTTAAATCTTTCCCACTCCACATGAGATATTTGAAACTGAAAATACTTTTTTCATATGAATAGTGTGTTAAGTCAGAGTATCCCGAGTCCCCTGTAGTAAACTTTGATCATGGAAAGGTCCCAGAAATAGCTGCCCCTAAATCCCATCGGCTTTCCAGCTCCTTCAGCCTCCAGAGGAAACAGCTCTCTCTTCTGTTAGATCACTTCATGGGGTTTTGACCTTCCTTTGATACTCAAAAAATAATTTAGTGGGATAAATCTTGGTTTGAAAACTAATTAACATTTCCCCCTGGATTCATACTCCTAACGCAGCCCCCGCAGCCTGCTGAGGAGGGGAAAGGCTACGAGCATCTCCTGGATTGCTGCTGGGGACTGCTCTGCCAGTAAAGTGAAGTCACCTTGGGATAACCCGGTAAATCTCTGCATCGGGCTCATCACTGGTTCCCACAGACTTTGCAGGGAAGTTTTAATACTGTAACAGGAGATCAACCTCCTGAGCTGTGGATGTTTTGCTGTTACAAGCCGTGGTGCTAATACAGGCAACTTGCTGTTCGCACACTATCAGTCTGTGAATGCCATTGCTGTCCCTCTGCGTGTGCTTTTGGGGCTGCCCGAAAGGGCTGCTTGGGTTTGCTGGAGGTCCCCTCTATTGTAGTTTGGGGGAACACCCCAGCTCTACCTGCCTCGCACCCTCTCGTCTGAGTTTGTAATTCGAGTTTTGGGCATGGGACCAAGCCTAAATCCAGGATCAGATCCTGAGGTTTTGCTGTCCCTTACCTAACAAATTCCTAATAATAGTAATTTTAGATTTTAATCCTTGAGCATGGGTAGTCCCATATTTCTCTGTAGGAATGGAGAAAGTCCTGGGTCTCTGGAAGAGAGACCAAATGGAGAAAATACCCTGCGTGTAACAGACTCCCATGGGCAGGACAGAGGAGGAAGCGTGAAAGCAGTAACATTTCTAGATCAAAAGTGACATTTGAAGGTATTCATCTGCACACATCTGTGTAGTGTCTGGGTCAGTGTGTCCAGTCTCTGGGTGCTGTAACACCAACAGCCCCTGCAGCAGCTCTGGAGAGCCCCGAGTCTGCACCCCTGCACGCTGGGCGGGTTGGGGGATCAGCCCCAGCACAGTGGTGTCCCCTGCAGTACAGCCCCATGCACAGCCTCTCCCCACACTGCCGTGCACTGCAGGCACCCCACCACACGACGCTCTCGTTGCCAGGGTCTCCCGACACCACACCCTCCTGCTGCCAGGGTCTCCCGACACCCCGGCTCTGCTGTGCCGTGCCGCAGGAGCTGCATCTGTCAGGCACCCCACCACACGCTCTCGTCCTGCTGCCAGGGTCTCCCGACACCCCGGCTCTGCTGTGCCCGTCTGCAGGAGCTGCATCTGTCCGCCTCGCTTAGCCCAAAGGCAGCTGAGCATGTTCAATTAATTTAAGAACCAGTTTATTCCCTCCTCTCTGCTGCCTGCCTGGCAATAGCACTGGGCTCAGCACCTCGTGTCAGCGCTGTGAAACTCTCTGGAGCAACCCCAAATGCAGCAGCAGAAGCTGGGGAGTGGGGCCAAAAGGGGTCAGCTGGGTTGGGTGCTGCTTTTCAGAAGCGTGGCCTGTGTAAAGCAGCCTGCGTATGCATCCTGAGTACTGTGGACGGGTGTTTGAGGATTCCCCCCTTTCTTCCCGTTAAGCAGTTTTATTTTATAACAAAACCAGCCGTTTGGGCAAGCTGGAAACAGCATTTTTACAGCTCGCGGTGGTGCCGCCCTCCTGTGGCTGGAGAACTGCTCGAGTTGGAATAAAAACAGCTTAAAAATCTGATGTAACATAACCAAGTAACTAAAACCTACAGTTATTGCCTTGCCTTTGGTCTGGCAATGCTAAATACTTCAGCTTGGCATCTGAAGCCACAGCAACTCAGCAGTAATGCAAGAAAGAGGCTTATAAGCCGAAGGGGGTTTTATCCTCAGTTATTGTTACGATCTTTTAGCTCATGATGCTGCTGCAGAGGGTGGAGACAGCATTGAGAGAAAAGGTACGCTGGTGGGACACACGTTGCTTTGCTACCGCCACACCTCACCATTCTGGTGAAACCACTGCTGTGGTTTTGTATTGCCACAGTGGAATTTATGCTTGAGTAGAAACAAACCTTAATTTAAAAAGTCCCACGAATAGCATTTCTCCAGGCTGCATTTGATGCAGACTGCAGCCATCACACTGATGAGTTGTGAGGTCTCAGCCTCACACACCGACACTGCCCAGTTCGTCCCCACCAAATGGGAAGGACCCAGCGACAACATAAAAACTCATGGCCGAGCCCAGCACTGAGGTGCCAAGCAGTGCTGCTTACTCACCAAGGGGGTGCCTGAAGACTTGCAATGAGTGCCAGCAATCCAAGCACATACGCAACTCATTTGCTGGGCAGGATGGAAGGAAATACAAATTATATAACTTATGTAAAGGAAAACCTGTACTCCCAACGCTGCCCTCACTCTGCCTTCCCAAGACACTCCGCACCCCAGCGACTGCCTCCACTTTCTGGGGACACAGTGGGGGTTTGCAGGACTGGATGCAGCAGGATGCAACAGATGCCCATCTCCTTATTGTGCACCACGCTGTACCAGGCAGGCCTGAGCACCCTCCCCGCACCCTCAGCTCTCCAGGTAAATGCACAGCCTGGAGGAGGCATCTCCCGATAGGCAAACCCTCCTCCTGCCATCGGGGCTTGCACCAGAGGTGCAGGCAGGATTGAGGGCTGAGGGAAATTCCTCTGCTCCCTGCTTCAGTACATCTGCCTAGCAAAGGCATCAGCTGCAGTTGCAGCCAATGTTTGAAAAACACAGCCATGTCCTCAGGAGGAAAGCTCTGAGATATCTGTACTCAGTGCTGGAATAACAGTTTGCCTTCAGAGATGAGTGGAAGCAGTTATTGTCAGTCCATTAAAACCGGCTGCTGCGGAGCCCTTCACCTTGCGAGGTGGCAGACCCTGCCAGGCTCAGGAGCACGCGACCACCATTAATGATAGGCTGTTACTCGAACTTCATCAAAAAACATATCTGCTAGTAGCACTGATGATTTCCAAATTACTCTGGGCCAGATAACACTGGAGTAGGTGGGCATGACTAGCCAGGACACACTTACTGGTCCCACTAACTCCCACCAAGGGCTACTGGCTCTGTAAAGTTCATACACGCCAAAAGGTTTCCAGGACAGGGGGATTTGGGATAAATGCTTCACCCCAGTGACTCATCAACTTCCGCAACACGTTCTAGGTTTCCTACTTGTGCTATGGCAACAGCAAACACAACACATTTTTGTAGGGTGTTTCATACAGTAAAACTTTGCTGAAGCAACTCAAGTCACTGAAGAGATCAGGCATGCCACAGAAAAAGCATCATAGCCAGTGCCCCAGCGAGGTGCAGCAACCCACACAGCTACAGACCCAGGCTTTGGAATAACGTATGACCACATCAAACATTTTGCAAAGAAGCCGGCAAGATGCAGGTACAAATGCTGCTGCCGCACCTTGGACATTGATCCAAGGCCACCAGCACCAGTGAGGCAGCTTTCGGCTGCAGAACGAGAATTGCCAGAGGGGAAGGGCTGAGCTGGTGAACAAGCACACGTTAGTCACAGGGCAGGGAGAGCAGCTGTGCGGACACGGTGGAGGAGCATTGCTGAGAGCTGGGAGCCCACCTCTGCCGCCTGCCCCCCAGCACTGCACCTGGACTCTGCAATTGCTGCCACCAGCGTCTTGGGAGAAAAACCTGTGTTTCACAGACTCATCTCCTCTGCGTCTCGCATAACAGCCAAAAAAAGCTCTCTAGCAAAGTGGGTGACTGACAAGGCCATTGACACATATACGAAAATGCTCAATCAACCAATCAATAACCCAGCACAGGAGTTCTCTCTTTGTATTCCTAAGGAAGAAGACACAGACCCTTTCTTTCCTAATAACCCTTTTGATTTTTCCTAAAATATATATGATATCAATGCAACTATAAATCAGCCACACACATTTAAAGGCAATGGACAGCCCAGGAATGTGTCCCGATGCCCTTTTGACAGCTTCACCCACCACATCCTCGCCAAGACACAGCGCAGCCAAAGTTCGTTCCCTGACACGTGGTACGAGAGGGGATTGTGTTCAGCAGGAGCCAAGCCCCGGGTGTTTCACAGTGACCGTGCACTGGTCTCAGCCCCAGCAATTCAAGGGAGTTACTCGAGTACCCTCTGCGGACATGTAACCCATCAAAAAGGGATTTCAGGCAGAAGGAACAGTTTGCAGGGATGTTATCTCAGCTTGTCGCTGTTACCTTTGGTGCTAGCGGGGAGTTTACAGTCACCCAGAGCGGGTACGTTTCTTTGTTTATTCTCATGCTAGCTTTGGTTTTTCCACTTTGAGAAACAGTATCTATCAGAACAGCTAACACAAAGACTGGGAAGCCAAACATAAGCATGCGAGCTGCCACAGCACTTAGCATGAACTGAGGAGAGCAATGATTAGCTAACGGCCGACAGTGCCAGCACTATCCCAGGAGCCCAGCTCTGCCCTGGGCAGGTGGAGCCCCGGAACCCACCAGCACACCCAACTGCTGCCAGCATTGCCGGCCATAGCCCCCCCAGGCCAGCTGTAACCCTAGTTATTCTTTAAAAGTGACACCTGTGCTTTTATTAATCTCTTCCTCAGCTTTCCCTGTTGACACCAGTTTCTCCCACCCCCATCTTCTCCCTAGGGTGCACATAGTAGTTACCCCAAAGAATGACAGCAAGCAGCAGTAAAAACTGCTGTAGCATTCAGCTAAAGTCCCCCTCAGTAGGAAACGTCTCCCCAAGGTCTGTGGTGGGTTCTTTGCTGGGTCACACTCCCCAGCCTCGAACGGTGCTTCAGCACTTCTTGGGGACTGGTTTCACACCTGCACCCCGCTGTCAGGGCTTGTGCATTGGGGTATGTCTCCCCCGTTTGTCTCGGGGGGGATCAGGGGTGGGTGCTGTGCAGGGAGCAGCAAGTTAACCCACACCAAGGTTTCTCTGGGAGCACCACGGAGGAACAGGGACAAACCAGCAGCCAGGAACATTGCAATACACTTTATTCTCTACAGCAGAGGTTAACTCATTCAGCACTTACCCCGTCATGCACCTGTTTGTTTGCGATTGCCCCGGTTTATTGCTTGCCTTCCCAGCAATTATGCCACACCGATACCCGATGCCCAGCAACCGTGTGCAGTGCTATGTCAGCGTGTGTACAGTCACTCATCGTAAACACGCTTCATTAGCTTCCACAGGCTAAAGGCTAGCCAGCTCTCTGCAGCAAGCACTGCTGGAAGTAACAAAAACTATGCAACCACTCCCCAAGAACGTGCATGTTTTATGAGTATTATAAATTGCAAGGGACTCGTGTTGCACCAACAAAATCCTGCAGAGATTCAGAATTAAAAGCACCCTTGATTCACTTAAAGAGACGTGTCAAAGCCTCCCTTAATTGTGATAAATCCCATTCTTTCATCTGAGAAGGTGACATTTCATGGCAAATAAGCCCAATAAATTGAGTGGAACAAGGAAGAGCTTCCTGTTTTGTAAGTGATTTCCTATAATGAACAAAGCTCAGCATGAAAACAGTAGGCTGCATGTCTGGTGCTCAGGTTTTTTAGGTCTTTGTTGATCCCAGGCAGGCAGATGGAATTCATCACAAGAAGCTAATCAGGGACACTGAGACCTAGTTGCATTTATAGGGAGAAAATCTCAGTTTGGGGAGTCATTAGAAACCTGTCTCTCAAGCACATTGCTTGCAAATTTACAGACCATTTCCTAGCCAAACCATTCTGCTTGGGCCTGGCAGTAAAGACCAAGAGGAGAGCAATGGGAATTGTGCACAGGGGTCAATTAACCTGGGTCCGTCCCTTCTTCTCCCAGAGCAAAGAGGAGCTTCATCATTCCAGCAGTCAGAGGCATGCATGACTTGAGGAGAAGGCTAACGAGCAGGCAAGTAACTTGGCCTTTAAACCATCTGGCACTGCACTGGTCCCCCCTCGGGGCAGATACTTCCCCCAAGCTCCTGTAGTTTGGAGGTCAGGTTGAAAATCCCCTTTCTTCCCTAGAGAAGGGAAGAAGCCCTGGAAGCCTCCAGGACCCCCACAAACACCCAGCCAAATCACCAGCCAAAACAACCATTCCAGGGCTCTGAGCCAGGCAGCCTCTATCCAAAGGGACCAAAGCAACCCCAGATGTTTTAGGGACAGAAAAGAGCAGGACCCTACACCAGACTTATTCTCACCTCCGTGCCTCTTCTAAGATTCTGCCAAACCTTCTACTGCTGTAGCTTCCCCCTTACAAAGGGCGAGAGCCTCCTGCTCCTCATGGGAGGCCGGTGTCTCTCAAGGAGCTGGTCTCCAGCAAGTCCCTCCCAGCCCTTCTTCCACCCCAGCACACAGAGAACCCTGCAATGACACCCTTAACCCTTCGGTCCATCCCCCCTGCCCCCTCCATGCCACTCCAGGAGGGATCGGCAGCTCTGGAAATGGCTGGGTTGGTTCAGGCTGTGCCAGGGGTGGCTCTGGGTCCCCCTGGGTCCCCCCTGACCACGAGCTGTATCACAAACCATCTGCACGGCGTGTCCTGGGCAGCCAGCAGCTCCCACAAGGGTCTTGTCCCTGTGCAAGGAGAAACCCCCTTCTGAAGGGCTTTGGGAAATCAGCTTTACAGCAAGCAAGGCAAAATCCTATACAAACAGCTGTCTAAAAGTCCCCATAGGGCTTCATTCAAATCCTGGAGCTCCGAACGAGCTCATAGAGCGCGCCAAAACATGGGTCCTGGAGTCCTGGACGGATCCTGGCCCTCCTTCACTGCCTCCTCCTGTCAAGCATCAGCATCAGGCCCCTGATGTGCACAGCTGGAGTCTGCGTGGAGCAGCAGTGATGCCAATGCCACAGCACGCTGGCATTTACAAATGCCCTCCCTGAGGCCGTGCACCCCTGGGAGAGCTGTGCCTTTGGGAAAGGCCTCAAAGGGAGAGAAGGAATGGCTTCCTAAAAGAGAGTAGGTGCCACAAATACTGCCTTTTATTCTGCTTGCAGGTTGTGTTCTGGCAGCTGGTGATTTTCATACATTTGTATTTACAGTAACCTGATAAACAGATTTCTGGGTAAGGTCTGATGTGCCCAAGGAGCCTGTGGCATGAGCAAGCTAAGAGCTGTCTGGAGGTGAGAGAACAGGGCTGGTGGGGTGTTTCCATCCCCTGACCAGGTTTACTGTGAATACCTGCACGGAGCTTGTATTTCATTAACATTCCCCTCCATACATATGGATGCTTAAACTACCACTGAGAACCAAACACAGAAGGGAAAATGATTTGCCAAAAAAGCCCATTTGCTTCAACGCTCGGACAACTGCTTCCAAATCAGCCTGGGCACAGCCTTCTCCTGCCTCCGCCTCTGCTCCAATGCCACTCTGGCGGGATGTGAACCAGGAGCTCTGCTGCCTTCCCAGCAGGACGAGCAGAGCTGCCCACACCACACTCCAGCCTAGGGGCTGCCGAGTGTGAAGGAATGGCTTCCTAAAAGAGTAGGTGCCACAAATACTGCCTTTTATTCTGCTTGCAGGTTGTGTTCTGGCAGCTGGTGATTTTCATACATTTGTATTTACAGTAACCTGATAAACAGATTTCTGGGTAAGGTCTGATGTGCCCAAGGAGCCTGTGGCATGAGCAAGCTAAGAGCTGTCTGGAGGTGAGAGAACAGGGCTGGTGGGGTGTTTCCATCCCCTGACCAGGTTTACTGTGAATACCTGCACGGAGCTTGTATTTCATTAACATTCCCCTCCATACATATGGATGCTTAAACTACCACTGAGAACCAAACACAGAAGGGAAAATGATTTGCCAAAAAAGCCCATTTGCTTCAACGCTCGGACAACTGCTTCCAAATCAGCCTGGGCACAGCCTTCTCCTGCCTCCGCCTCTGCTCCAATGCCACTCTGGCGGGATGTGAACCAGGAGCTCTGCTGCCTTCCCAGCAGGACGAGCAGAGCTGCCCACACCACACTCCAGCCTAGGGGCTGCCGAGTGTCGGGGGCTGCCAGGTGCCAGTATCGGACCGCCTTCGGGGGAGCCTTTTTTGAGCTCTGGTAGGTAGAATTGCAAACAGGAAAGTGCTGAGCCAGCTGGGAACAAGCTGTTTGCTTGCCCCCTGGGTCTTTCTCCCAGCAATATTTTAATTCCAGCTCGAACTGCCAAAAAAAGGAGCTCCTTAATCAGCAAAGCCGGGAGGAAGGGCAGCTCCCGTTCCCACATGCTGCAGCAGGGCGTCCCTGCGGCTGCCCCTCTCCCTGGCCACCACCCTTCCTTCCCCTGCAGCCGCAATGCCCGTGGCCATACCTGTGCCAACCGTGCAAAAAACCCTTCCTGTGTCCTCACGATGGCCATCACACACCGAATCTGCCAGATGCTGCTGCAAGTCTCGGTCTTTGCTTTTTTCCCCAGAAAGAGGTGCTGCTCTGGTGGAGCATCGAACATCCCATGAGAGCAGCAAATTTCCCTGGTTTATCCTCTTCCAGGAAACTCATTCTTCATGGTTTATCAAACCCTGCGCATTTCCAGATAGAGGACAACAAGCTCCCCCAATTATGCTTTGCCATTTGTCTGACGTTTTCATTATCCCCAATGCAGTACCCATCAAACACTGTCTTGTACCAAAAGCCATTTCTGTCAAATTAAGTTAAAAGGAAGTAGTCGAAAACTAAAAGCTCCACATCTAATCCTGCCACCTGGAAAATCAGCAGAGAAATATAATTTTGTAGTCTTTCAAATTAAATCAGATTCTGGGCTCTCTGCTGATGAGTTAATCCAATGCTGAGTGGAATAGCTCCGCTCAACCATGACTACGTTTAGGCATGTTCAATTCATGGCAAAGCCGTTCCACTTCAGAGCCACTGCTTTTAATTGTATTGTCACCCTATTTCTTTTAATTTTATAATTTGCCTCAGCCATTCCCCATTAAGAAGCTATCAGCAGGAGGTGGCCTTTAATTGCAGAGCTGCTCACACTGCCAGAGAGAGTGGTGGCCGGGGACCCGCAGGCGGGTCACCAGATGTGTGTGCATTTCAGGCAGCATTTCCCTTCCTGGGTGCCTGCAGCACCCACCACCGCAGCTGGATCCACAGCGGGGCTGTGAGTGGGATCAGCGCTGGTGCAGGGCTGGGTCTGCCCGGCTCCCACCCACTCACCCACCGGGGCAGGAGATCACCATAAGCAAAGCAGCTCGAGATGTCTCCCAGCAAAACAAAGTGAGACCATGCTGGGGTGCCCCCAGCAGAAACGTACCTGCAAGTCCTTCTGTTTAACCTCTGCAGAAACCTCAGGGTATGATAAGCCTCCGCTGCAGTCAGCCTGATTCTTCACAGAGTAAAACTCTATCGACAGCGATCACGCTCGGTCTCCCTCTGCGCCTTGGTCCTCCCCAACCCCAACCACGCGTCACTCAGCGGCATCCCCCTCCAAGCTCCGGCCATGCGTGGAGCTGGAGCTGGTGGACACCGAAGCTTTTTGACCATCTGCCCCCAGGTGGAGCTGGACTACATGGGTTTACAGGGACTTTCAGGCTGAACCGGGATTGCACCCTAGCAAGAACTGCTAAAAGAAAAAAACTATGAAGGAAACATTAATTGCACTAACATCCCTCCTCCCAATTAAATGTTAACCATCTTCCCCAAAACAAAATCAGAAAAAATCCACATAAAAATAAAATTATAAGAAAAATAAAAGTAAAATCTTTACCCAATACAGACTTATTGAGTAGGGCTAGTAGGAAGATTAGAAGTTTGAGCACTTCAGGCATTAGTTTTGTTCTCTGTGACAGTGAAAATTAGAGCCTTTATTGTTCTTCATTCAAAAAATGAGAGCGGTCACGAACCCCACTTCAGCATCACAGTACAAAATAATTCATTCATCATGTGGGAAGCCAGACTCAAGTTCTTGGTCTGCCTCATGATTGGCTTTTTCTGTGGTTCAGCCCAAAACCCAGCCTGAATTTAAGAAAATTTCAGAGATTTACCAGTACGAAAGGGTTATTATTTTACTTTTTTTACATCATTTTACAAAAGTTGCCTCTTGTGGCACATGTCCATCAGGCTCGTGACCAGACTATTACAAAGACTTATGGTTGTGAGCTACAGGAGCTCAATATTTACTAAGTACAGGGCTTATGATGGCTTGTGCCATCCCCTCTGCAGGCAGGCAGGGCCTGGGGGCTGTGCGGTTGGTCCCACCGCAGGAACGACTCCTGGAGATCGGAGCTGCTCCCCCGATGCTGCACAGGTTTCTCAGTCGTGTGTGAGCACACAGACACTCCTCACACAAACGTCCCCAGTATTTTTGTTGGGCTCCCTGGGTGACTGCGCTTTGCAGTCACTCCTGTGCTGCTGCTCCCCTGTGCTGGCAATCTCTGTGAGCAGTCGCTCCCACCCCTCTTTGATGTTTTGTATAAAATTGACCTGCACATGATTTTTTGTCTCTTTATTCTCCTTTAAATGTATAAAGTATAGCCAGAAGTCTCTCTTGTGCTTTATTTTATTCTATTTTTTTCCTGAATTGCTTTTCATATGAGAAGTCCAGAATGTCACGTCTGATCTTCCCTGGGTTTCCTACAGGTCTTTTGGGAAATCTTAGACCAGTCACATTAGAAGCAGCAAAAATAATTGAAAGCGTGAAGGTGCTGAATAGTTAGCCAGGGCTTCCTTTCCCTGCAGCATTAGTCTTTGAAGTCAGAGCTGTCTTAACACTAGCTGCTGAACGAGTCTGCCCCATATGGCACTCAGCTCCCACACCCTTGGTGACAGTACCATGTCACCAGACCTCTCGTCGCTGACGTCCTCCAGGCCAGGCAGCCTCTGCACCTCCTGGGGTGACGATGCAGCGAACCCTCACCTCCTCTTTTTTCAGGCCCTCTTTGCATATATTCATATAACAGATCAAAAACAGCAAGTAGCTGCAATTTTCTCCTTTTAATGCAAGCCAGAACGCTCTCCAGCTAACTTTTGCAGTTTATTTAAGTAACCATAGACTGGAATTAAGTAATTATGGACTGGATTCATCCCTCCTTAAGCCCGCTTTCTCTGTAGAGAAATAACAAAGATGACTGAAGAAAACTTACCTGGGGTTGCTGAGGTTTCTGTGAGAGCCTTTTCAAGTTTCAAATTTAACAAGTTTAAGGATCATGAAGTCTTGTTTCTTTTCTTTGCCAGTTTGCCACATTTACTGGAACACTTGAACTAACTGAGACAGCGAAAAGCTACTCTAAAACCTGGCAAAAGGATCAATATCCTTCAAGATAAAACAGTCCTTCCTGGCAGGGTGCTGCCACAGTTGCTCACTGCCTGGTGCTGCTACACTGCCTGCCAGACCCGCTCATGCTCTCCCTGCACGTTTCTGCTCTGGTGCTGAACGTGGTGCTCAGCTGTTATGCCGGTGCACAGGCTGAACTTTAAGACATGCGGGAGCCGTGCGGGGAAGCTCAGGAGGGGCTTGTGCAAGCCACGCTCAGCTGCTGCAGCCTGACCGGCCTCGGCAGGGAGAGCCCAGGGCGAAGAGCCCGGGTGCAGGACACATCCGAGCATCCCGGCAAGAGGCCCTTGTACATCTCTGGTGACATCTGAGCCCACAGAAGATGCACCTTCCCTCCCCATGGTTTCACTGGGCAGGGAGGTCTGAGCAAGTCAAGTCTGGTTAAACCTGTGTGGGCTGGTGCACTTCCCGCTCCCCACAGCTTCGGCGCATGGTTCACCCACTCCAGCTCCGCCAGGACCAGCGAGGTGCTTTCTCCTCTTCCTCGCCTGGGACCGGCATCTTCTCCCGGAGCAGGGCTGCCCGCATCCTGCCAGGGCTCTGCCTGGAACTGCTGACCTCTGCAGGCAGCGAGGCAAGACTCCAAAGATATTATTAACGACAATAGCTATTTTTATAGAAAAGCAGAAATGAAACAATTTCTTCAAATAAAGAAAAACACCACCAAGGGTAAACACGAATGAGGTGGTTTATTCTGAGAAGCTTTTCTGGTATCAAGAGAAATGATCTTAGCACAATATGGTGTTTTGGTTTGGTTTCTGTTTTGTTTTCCTAATTTACAATGTGTTTTAGCATCTATGCAAAATATCTCTCGGGCTGCCAATGGCAACAGGACCCAGAGTGGTGATTTAATGTCAAGAGAATACGTTCTCTTACATCATTTGTCCAAACTCTCCCCTTCACGCTGAGATGTCATTAAACCACTTTAAACCAGGTCCAAAGGCTGCATCCTGCACCTCCTCAGGTGGTGGCAGAGGAGTTGTCCCTCTGCCACACACCTGCAGACCAATGCTGTCATCTAGTGGCACCTACCTGCTCCCTACAAATGCCACCTGGCACGTTGCAGAGTCCCTGCTGCCAGCCCCGCCAGCCTGCCCTGCTGAGAGGAGGAGGACAAGGAGGACATCTCCCCTGGGAAGCATCACCCTGGGACGGTGCACAAGTCTCATGGTTACCCAAAGACATTTTGCTTATGAGGACAGTGACATTCATCAGGTCAAGCTGCATGTGTCAGCGAGGACATACAAATATCACTCGTGTGGACACATGCTGCTATTCTAGAGAATTAACAACCCATCATAATAACAAATCTAAAGCAAAATCTGAAAAGAAAGCGGGCAATAATTTCTGCCAGACATCGCAGCTGTAACTGCACAATGGGAAAGGACCTGCTGGGGGAGCAGCCTGACTCAAATGAATCATGACAGGAGGGGAAGGAGAGTCTGAAAGCTGCTCCTTTGACCTAAGCCTAGCTTTTTTTTCACGTGCAGGGAAAACAGTTTGCACTGCTGCTCCTCCTGCAATCACGATGGATGCTCAAGAAGATGACAAAGAATTTATCCCTCCTCTCCAGGCAGGCGGTGATAGATTATCTGTGGAGCTGCAGAATTTCCCCAGACCCGATATGAAATCAATCTCCTGGAAACGTTTCACTAGCCATATAGAGGGCTATCTGGAAACTGCCAGGTCCTCCAGTGTACAGCTCTACCTGCAATCATCTGGGCTGCAGCATTTAATTTCCTTTAAAGAGACTCAAGGGTACCATAAGAGGCAGTTTCCAGGATTCAAAGGAGACGGCAGAATTTGATCTCTTTCCATGGCTTTGTATGTAATTACTGGAAAGAGTGAGGGAGGCAATACAGATGCAAAGACTCAGAGAGGTTAAAAGCAGTTATTCAAAGCCAGCAGACAGAAACCTACCTCTGCTTGGATTTGGTGGAGGCACGCGGGAACTGCTAAGCAGGGAGGCAGGACCAGGGCCAGTAACAACCACCTTGCAAACTCCAGTTGTTGTGAGCACGTTCTCTGGGATTGGTGCATGGACCTGGAAAGGAGAAGCAATTACTGCCTTCAAGCTGCAACGAGGACAGCCAGAGGTTCAACTCCATCCACCGCCTGCATTTCATTTCCTCCATCCCTTTCCCATCCCTACTGGCAGAGGGCTGGTCCAGCCTGGGTACCAGGGCGCGTGGGTGTACGAAGCAGCGTGCAATGCTCCAGCAAGCTGTGCTGCAGTGCAGCCCTGGGACAGAAACTCTCTTCAGAAGAGTGATGATGCCCAGAGCATCCCCCCCGAGAAGACCACAAAGGGGTCATCAGGAAGTGAACTGGAGGGGACCTAGTCCTGCAGCATCCTTCTAGCCTATTTACCCTGGCATTAAGATAATTTTCAAAACTCTTTTTTAGTTTCTTCTTGAAGGCACGTTCGTCAGCAGTGAAACAAGTCTGACCATAGTGACCAAAGAAAGATGAGCTGTGCGGGTGTTTCTGCAGCACGCTCTTCTGAAGGATCACCACCCAGCCAAGGGGGGCTGCTTTTCCTGGAGCGGCCTGTCTGCCTTGCAAGGTGTTTCTTTGCACTGTGTAATTGTAAAAGCTATGCAACCTGTGACACTTATAATACCCCAAAGCAGTTTGTTTCTCTTCTTTTTTAATTGCACCTTGCCCCCGGCATGACCTTCAGCACCACTGGTGGCTGAAAAACCATTTCAGGCTCTTGGCAATATCAGGCTCATCTGTCTTTAACTTCACAGCTCTGTATTTTAACAGCCTAAGTGACCCCTCAGCACTGCCACTTTGAGAGAATTTCTTACGTGTCATCTAGTTTTAGTGCTATTCCATTTCATTTGCTACCTTAGCTTAATCATTTTTTAACACTCTTTCAGTTTGTGTTTCTCTCTTTTCATCTTCATCTGTTCCTGATAGTTTATTGGAAAAATAAAATAAGTAATTTAATGGCCCTAATCCCAGGCCTCCTATTTAGAGCATGGAGGTGGAGGCTGCAGAAAGAAGTCCCAATTTAAATCTGTCAGTCAAATGTAATTTAATCTATCATCATCTTTATATCTAAAACTGCTCCATGGGAAGGAAAGCATGACTGGGATTCAGTTTACCTTTAAAACATCCAGCTTCACAGCTTTCTAGTGCTTACTCTTCTTATGCACAGGCTATTAGAAAATGGTAAGTTACATAGACTCCGCACAACTCAAAGTCATGACTATTTAGGTCCAGAGATGACTGCACAGGCTTTTAAGAGCCCAAGGACATATCCACCATGTGTGGACAGAGTCAAGGAGCTTTAGAGTGAAGACTAAGTGGGGAACGCCTCCAGCTCTTCCCTTAGCTCCAGCTCCTCCGTCCCATTTCACTAGTGCACGATGTTCACATTTAATGATCAGCCCCAGGACACATGCAGCATCTGCAGATCCACCTGTGAGAGCAACAGAAATGCATATCTCACTGACAGCTGCAACATTTATTTAATTACCCTCCCTGCTCAGGGCCTGTACGAGGAGCAGTATCAGGCAGCAACAGAAAATGTTCAACAAGACTCACTGCACAAGACGCGAGTCCATCATGAATCCATGTGAGACAGAGCAGCTAAATACCGCACAAGCACAGGGTACACTTCTCAATCCCGGCTCCCAAGTCCCCAGGGGTTACAGAGACAGACAGGGTTTTTTGGTGGCTCGAGCACCTTGGCTCAACAGACTGCCGCAGGCTTCCAGCGCTGCCCAGGCTCCTTTGCCACGTTCATTTTTGGCACTTTAGTCTGATTTACATTTTCCCAGTTTCACTAGGATCCCAGGAGATCCATGTAACACAAGCAGGCTGCAATATCTCCACCTCCAGCATTAAGAGTGAGGATCCTAAATGTAGCCAGGCTGTGTTAGAGAGCTGCTGCATCCTGCTGCGAGTTGGATGGCTCCGAGCGCAGAGGGATGGGCAGGGAGGAACATTAAATCCTGTCTGGGGAGGACAGACCAGGAAAGCGCAGCCCTTGGGATGGCTGCTGGCCAAGCAGCCCTTTGGGAAGTAAGCTGGGGTGTCAGAGCTGCCCCGCATCCACCCCAAATGCCGTCTCCTGAGGGAACATAGGGTATCTTTGGGTTACTCGGGTTTGAACCAGGAGCACCCACTCAGCTGGATGGCTTTGGACTTGTCTGTGTCACGACCTGTATGAACAAATCCTCCCGTCATCTTCTACAGGTGAGATCAGAGGTTGGGAAGAAGGCTTACAGCATGAGAAGAACCCATTACCCTGGAGCATCGAGTACTAAACGATTGTACTCCACCCATGAGATGAGTTGTGTAACGGAGATGTCATTCTTCATGAATAATTAAGGACCCTTCATAAAAATTTTACCAGCAGCTGGATACTAAACGGGTGGGTGAGGGGTCCTTGCTACCTCCAAAGCTGGCAGCAGAGCAGTACATGGCACAAACACAAAGAAAAAGGCACAGGATCATGAGTCCCAGTGTCCCAGAGCCTCAGTACTGTTGACTTCTGTTGAGCATTTCTGCCCATCTGCAGAAGCGAAAACACCTGGTTGTATTTCAGGGTAAATTTGCAAAACTGGACCAAGTAATTGCTCTTCTAGAATGTTCTCATTGGTTGTTCTTTGTTTATTTTCATGTAGTCAATCACTGCTGGCTATGCGAGAGAAGCTTTGAACCAGGTCTATTAAAGCCCAGAGAAGTCACTGCATGATTTTCACCCGAGCTGGAGCGTTCAAAAGCCACGACAGTCAATATATTGTCAGCTGCAGTAAACAGCCTGACAGTCAGGTGCAGCAGCCATTTAACAGATGACCACATTTTATTCTGGCCTTTATTTCACCCTGCAGCAATTAGCCAAGAAAAAAGGGCCTCATCACACCATCATTTCGGCCTTATGTATTCCAGCGTGTTTAGGGAGACAGAACCTAGAGGTACCTTCTGGATCCTGAGTAAAAACACTATTAATGTCTGCTAGCGCACATCAGAGTTTTCACAACTACAGCATGAGATAACAGCTACTCATCCCTGCTGGGTTTTAGCCATCTCAGGAAATGACTTTTGACAAATCTGAGGCAATCCTGAAAACGTGTATGCGCCAGGAGGGGGAGGATATGCAAAAGGGTTTTGTACAAGGGATCAAACCGTCCTGACAGTATGAGAGCACTGTATTGCACTAAGCACGCTGCAGAACAAGCAGTTGCTTCTGATCCCGGTTTGAGCCTGCATCCCAGAAGACAGGTAACAGAAAACTGGAATTTCCCACCTCCAGGCTTTTTACTGCCTAATAGATTGTCCATGTGAACGTGAACAGGGATCCCTGTCCTGTGCTGTCTCCCGCTCCAAACTAGCAAACTCCACCTCTGGGTTCCCTCCAGCCCCTGTTGCAGGAGCTGTGCTGCCAAGCCCCAGCACACCTCGCCGAGGGCATGGGAGCATCGCCAGCAGTGGGTGCTGCGAGGAGGCAGCTGCGCCCACGGCAGCGCAGTGCAGCCCCTCCCCTCACCCATGCTTCGCCCAAACTGGGGATGAGCCCCACACCAGCACTCACATATTTAATGGATGTTAGGTCCTTCCCCTTTGCTCCACCTCGAAATAAAAACATAAATCTGATGTCCGTGTTCTAGTTTTCTGCAATATCTTCCACATAAATATCTTCTAAATAGTCCCAACCTCAAACACAGCACTAATAAAAGCACTCTTCATGATTATTAGACAAGCGAGATGTCCCTGGACTGAACAATTACCTTCAAATATCTGTTCAGAACTGGCTGGGAGTGGAAATCAGTTTCTTCCTCCCCAGGTACAAATCCATAATGAGGATTTATTTCTGAGGCGGCGGGAATGAGGTAATCCCTCTCCTTCCTGAGGTGAGATAAGGAGAAAAAAAAAAAGAAATGAAATGGTACAAGTTAATACTGAAGCATCTGGAAAAGCAAATGATTTGCAGGAGGAAGGGGCAGGAGGTCAATAGCATAGGAAAGCTTTAAATAATAAGAGGGACAAATGACTGGTTTGCCTAACACTGCCATGAGAAGGGGAGAGGCAGGAGAAGGCTGGCGTGGACGCACTGCCAGCCTGGCCAAAAGCTGGGCAGTGATGCATAGGGCAGAGGAGAACCACATTTGGGGTCTCTGAACCATGCAGTGCAGCACAAACCTCCCTGCTCTCTGACAGGATTTCTCTCTGGTGCTGCAAACCTCTTTCCTACTGAGGAACAGGACTTGAAAACGCACTTGAACGGGCACTCTGCAATTCAAAGGGACCTACGCTTCGTGACGCTGCCACTTCACATTAGCCATTTGCTGCTCAATCAATTACAGCAGTCTGCGAGAAACAAAGCTAAGAATAAGAATTTTTAAAAAACCAAGACCCCCATACCAGAACAGTCTGTTTTTTAATATGGGACTTTGAATATAGATTGCAAACCCCTCCGTGGGCAGCAGTGTTGAGCCTCCCCAGGAGAGAAGGAGTCCTGCCAGCAGGGAACAACCCGGGAGCGGGTGCCAGCCCCCCGGGACAGCCAACACCCCCGGGATCCCCAGGGGCCTCAGCCCTCCAGAAAGCTTTGATTTCCAGCAGCATGCCCTGCACCAGTAGCTATACCCTGGTCTCCAGACCACACAGACAATGCTGTTTCTTTCTATTCCATACTATTTTATCTCACTCTCTCCCATGAGATGAGTGATTATCGGCAACAAATACCTGCTCAGCAGAGGTGGGAAGACAAATACGCTTTTAGACCCGGAATATGCAGCTACTCATTACAAATATTTGACAATGTTAGGACAGTTACTATCAGCCTCTCAGTTATTCTCCATTGCTCTAACATCCACCAAAAATAAGTCCCATACCTAAATCACCTGTGGGAGCATTGAGAAGCAATCTGCCATTCTAGTCCTGCCAGGTGACAGACAAACACTTAGGACAGACAGACACCGAGCTACACGGTGGCCCTGTAACAAGCTGGGGTTGCTCTGACATGAGATAAACCCGAAGCTGTGCAGGGTTAGTGCCAGCTCTCTGCTGGGCTAGACCCGAGACACAGCAGTTGTCCTGCTGCCGCTTCCCAGCAAGAGGCTGGATTGCCGGCTGGAGAATTGGTATGAAAACAAACCGATGCATTTTGTGGGGACAGCTTTTTTCTGTCTATTTTGTTTCAGTAAAATTGTTACTATAATAATCCTACTCCAGTAAAACATAGAAAGTTGCCATAAAATGGAGCAGATGAGAAGAAATTGTATCATCTGGGAAACAAAACTGTCGCCCAGTCTCTGTTCTCCAGCAAAGCCACAGCGTATTTGTAAAACTGCCCTGTGCAAATGGAATAATTTGAGAAACAGTGTAGATTAGGATAAAGGTGTGTATTTATAGGAAGCAATTGAGGAAAAATGCCTTGGCGCTCTCCTGGGATTTGTGCTCTGCGTTTGCTGATCAGCTTTGTTTTCTGCTGAACCCCCTGGTAGTTCTGTAGTAGGCAGATGAGGAATTTGTTGATGCTACAGAAAATGAAGTCCTGCACAGCAGTCAATAGGAAATAATGGATATCAATTACACGGCTGGAACTGCTGACTTGATCAGATTTTATAACTCTTTACTCTAGGGGTCTTCTTAATAAATCCATTGAGAGAAGTGTCATAGCAATATGTTTCAATGTGTTATTTTCTACGAAGGAGCAACTGGCAGTTTTACAAAATGCTCCTCGGAGTCTCCCATAGCCTCATGAAGGTATCAAAATTGATGGGAGATGGACATGAGCTATTTGTTCTCTAATGCAGGGACCAGTTTGCCATAACATTTGGAAATTGCTGCTGGAAACCAGACAGATTCCTTCCCTTCTGCTTCAATCTTGTTTGCGGCACAGGGGCAGACTCCCAATAAGTGATTTAGTAAGAGCCTCATAGCAAGGTGCTAAAAGATCGGGTCACCTAAAAGCAAATCACTCATTAGGGAGTACCCTAGATTTTGTTGTAATCTGAAAACAGCATTGTCCCATGGGTGTGTGAGCAGCTACCCAGCCCTGCGAGGAGGGGCCATGCTTGCGCAGAGCAACAGCAGACACATCCACTCAAACCAGGCTGAAAAATTATATTGAACAGGGGAAAAAAGAAGCTCACCTTTGTCTATTACTTGCAGTCTTTTATCTGCATTTTTATTTAATCGAACCACCATCTCAAGCACTGAAAGCAGAAATGCAGCCTTCTTACACGGCATCTTCTCTATGGCAAATCTAATTAAACAGCCATTAAAATGTGTGTTAGCTTGATTATATCAAGGTGACCTGGAGCTCCTGTTAAATGTTAATAACAGCATTCCCCACTAACTGGCATTCAACAGAGAACAGGCAGTACTATTTCTACTGATGTAGCCTTTAGATGAATATGGTTATTAAAGTGCTTTGTGTACTACAGATTCCCAAATAAATGTGTATCTAATTTTCTGGCAGTTGAAGTGTTTCGTGTGCCCCTCCAGCACGCCCAGCCAAGGCTGGCATCCTGGCAAGCACCCCAGCTGAGCTCCTGCTCCCGCAGCACGTCAAGCAGGACACCAGCAGCAGCAGGGGATGCGTGCACAGACAAAAAATCCACAAGCAGCATCTCTAAAACCCTGGCCAGAGGAAAAGTGCTAAAATGTAAGAAAGGAGAGGAGAGAGGTCAGACCCTTACCTGCAAACAGCAAGAGCCACTTCCCAGCCTCGCAGCAGCTGATGGGAACCCCTAATTGCAGCAGCTGTGGGGCAGGCTCACAGAGTAGGTCAGTCCCACCACCTGTAGACAACGAGGTTGATTGTTTCCCAGCCAAAGTGAACACCCATGAATATCTTTAAATCCCTAAGCCTCAATTCAGATCAAAATCTGGAATAATTTCCCTGATTTACACTGGCCTGACCTCCAATCTCAGAATCACCTATAGTTCACATTCATGTTTGCAAAACTCTGTAGACCAATTTCCACATCCCTATCCAGAACTAGACCTGCTAATGCCCAACAAAAATATATTTTTTATAAGCAGGCAATTTATCCTGTGAAGGTTAATGGTAGCAAAATGCTAATGATGAGACTGATAACTGAGAACAGCGTCTGTCGATTACTGCAGGTTTTTATCATGCACCCTAAGAAGTATCATTATACTAGAGAAAATCTTCACCATGTACTAAATCAAAGTCAGACAGATCTGCAACTAAAAAATTACTTCCTTTGGTTGTTACCTGATGTTTGACTTTACAAGTTTATTCCTTTAACTGCAGCTGCAGTTAAAAATAGGAGATATCCCACCAAGCTGCAAAATAGCTGAACAGGTGGAAAATGTCTCACTTCCCCCTTGCACATATCAGCAGACATGATTTGGACACTTGGGCTACATGACTGCATAAACCTCCCCCCATCAATAATTAGCAATGACAACATTAATTTACCATCATTTCCAACCATTCAGTGGCATCAGACTGGAATAGAGAGAGGCCACTGGGGCTCAGACGGGATAATTACTGTCTCCAAAACCTCCTCAGGAGCCTGGTGGTTCATTCCCACAGCTGATTATAACTCACACATATACCTGCAGAAAAGCAGATATAAAGCCCTACATGGGCAGCTTTCCTGCCCACTTTGTACGTTATCCCAGCTCAGGCCAGGCAGTGTTCATAACCACTCTGCTGAAGCAGGGCTTTGCACGAGCAGGTGAAATGCAAAGCACTGCAGAACAGACCCCGTGCCTCTTACCTCCAGCCCTTCAGAGCTGGAATTTTTTGAGGAATCTCACCCACCCACCGCTCTAGTGTCCAGGCTCACGGCTTCCTCCGGCAGCGAAGCAGAGGCAGCCCTAGATTATGTGGGTCTGATGATGCTGGTAGTGCAGGCAATTGCATTTTACTCTTACATCTTCTTGAAGGAAGAGAGATCATTTTGCATAATTATGCAAACAATCATCCATGCTAACAATTGAAGAGACAAACAAATAAGGTAGATCAATGCTGAAGGACAGAATGTAGCACTAATGAACAGGGCTGAATTTCAGCGTTACGGTCTGTTAACAGTCCTGTTAGAGAAGGGAGGTGAAATGCAGCTTCAATTCACGTACTATGGGGGATGCTGCTGCCCTTCCTGCGCTGGACACTCCTGGGGCAGGGACCTGTTTCCCAGACTCTTGACCTCCCTTTGGGGAGTGGGAGTCACCATGTCCATTTTCTGGACTTGGAGGAGGATGCTGTTGGGGGTCTCATCCCAGCTCTGTGCTTATTTCCCTTTCCTATACAAAATGGAGAGTCAGAAAGAGCATTTATTTGTGAGCTTTTATAGATCCCACTGGAGTGCTGACCGCATAGACACACACAGGTGACCCAGCAGAAAGTGGCTGCTCCAGCCAAATTATTCTGCACCCTTTGGCAGGACCGATTGCTGTACTGAGGAATTAAGTTACCTGGTGTTTGCAGGCATTACTGGGAGCCCTGCCTGGCGAATGCTATACAGCTGTTCTTGCAAGGAAATCTATGCATGGCTGTGTTTCACAGGACTGCCATCGACATGCTGTATGCAGGGGTGCTGGAGGATGAGACGACACAGGAATGATGAACCCCCCTGGGTGCAATAATAAAGGAATGAACTAAGGTTAAAAACAAAAAAGAAAGAGCAGAAATGGAGACAGGCTGTAACACAGAGAGTTTCTGTTCCCCGGGCTTTGGCAACCCTTCTAAAAGCAAACATGCCTTTTCCAGTGCCCTTTTCACTCTTCCTTTTTCATACATCCAAATTAGGTTTGCTATGAGCACTTTTAGAGTTGTCAAATATTAAACTCTGTGCTCAGCACAGGATATGATAAATGTGCTTGAACAAATGATAGCGTGCACCAATTTAACAATAATTCAGGGAAAAGCATTGCATAGTCATTTTGAGCCTTTGGTGCAGCTTGGTGAATGCCCTTCCCAATGTCAGTGTTTCTCCAGAGGATTAAATGTGCAATCCAGCATTAGCCATGTCAGAGTTGAGGCTTCTGGCCGATGAGAGCAATTCATCAGCTTACTTTTAACAGGAGCACTGTGTGCCTGTTGCATTGCAATTTCATCTGGGCAATTCTTAAAATCTGTGTTTATTTTCAGATCTCTGTTCTTCTCTATTATTTTGAGTTTGAATTTCTGTTTAAAGCATGCCTTTGTATTAATCCTTCAGCTATTAAGATAGATCTCTGCTGAGTATGGAAGGCAGAGTAAAACTAATTAAATAACATCCAAGAGCCTTAGTACTCCCATCTATTACTATTACAGAAATACATTAAACTGTGAGGAACTGCTCTTTAAGAATCATTGCAAGGGGTGCACAACCAGCTAATTTTTCCCACAACGGACTGTCTTCTTGCACACGAGGGAGTCAGGAGAGAGCAGGCTCGTGAAAGAAGACCTGCACAGCACAGCCACCCCGCTCTGCAGGTGGGGAGAGGACATGTACCTGTAAATCCAGGTTTTGAGCAAGGATGCAACAAGGGAAGGGGATGATTTATGAAATCCAGAATCACTGGCTGCTCAGCTACAGCACAGGGTACATACAGTGTCTGGGGGCCACAGCCTGCTCCTCCCAGGGCGAGAGTCTGTTGGCAAGCTGGGTACAGCACTGTTTTACCCACTGCCTTGATTTGGAGCAGAGGATGTCCCAGGCTGCTCCAACCTGCTCCCATCAAACCGCTTTGTCACTGCCAGCCATGAACACTTAGAGGAACAAAAACAAAAGAAAGAAGGGGTAGATATGGAGGATTGCTGCTGGAAGGGACACATGTGATATAAATGAGCAATTCTATGCAGAAATATACTGAATTTCACAGGGGGTAATGAATTAAATGAAGTGGAAAGCATGGCATGAACTGGAGATTTGCTGTAGTGACTAATGTAATTAACCTCTATTGAAATAATTAAGCCTCTTAATTTGTGTTGCATGAGCAGCACAACCGAAAGGGCAGATGTGAGTCAGCCCCACACCGGCAGCAGGCACCGGACCACACCGAGGGTGCTGCCTCTCACAGTGGGCTTTGGCTCTGTTCACAGTGGCTTTCCCTCCGCTCTGCAGTACTGCTGCTCGATGTGTACCAAGGATTTAACTGGAGACAAGGGCAGCTTCTGGCACGGACCACAGCACCGAGCGCGGGCACCATGCTGCGGGCAGCAGGACCGTGTGCACCGTCAGCATTGCCTGAGCAGTCCCAGCTCAGCATCTCGGGTCGGTTTCTCAGGCTTTGTGAGACATCGGCACTCAGGGGGAGAAGCAGAGGCACCTTGGGCTGCAGAGCTGAGGGGCCGTCTCCCAAAGCTTGGGTCAACAGGGTCCAAATCCGCTTTTCCTAGTCCTGGTGTGCCCTGTCTCAGTAGGATCCTGCTCTACAGCTCTGCCTGCGGCACAGAAGGAATAAACCACACAGGCTTAGGAAAAAAAGATCTTGGTCACAAATATCCCACAAAATGCTGTGGCCCATTCCGCTCGGACTTGACCTGTCTCCTCATAAACCGTCACATTGTCCTCCCTTCAGCAAAGGATTGCTTTATGCTAGTCAGCGAAGCAGGGTTTTGTTGTCTCTAGTTATTAATTTACTTTTATTGCCTGCAGTGCCTTTCCACGTTTACTACCAAGTAGCCCACACTAGCAGAATGGCTTTACTTTTAGATTATACATAAACATTTGACTTTCCCAAACAGGCACCAAGGAGAGGCAAAACTCTGCTGTGCTGCAGCACCTGCATGGTGCATCTGCTGCCACCTGCCCTCCTGCCATCCCTGCAGCACTCGGGGCAGCACGCAGACCTCGCTGCTGTCCGACCACAGCACCGGGACAGTGTAACTAAACTTTTTAAAGTATCAATAATCCCTCTTTTGAGCTAAGGAGAGGCAGAAGGGGTAGGCAGATCATTAAGTAAAGAGTCACCACCTTTCTGCCTTAGCTCAAAAGAGGGATTATTGAGAGGCAGAAGGGGTAGGCAGGTCATTAAGTAAAGAGTCACCACCTTTCTGCTAGGAATGAATATAATTGTGTCTGAGACACGAGGCTGTTACTGCACATGCATGTCTCCCATTTTACCCAGGCACGGTTACTGCTGTGCAAACCTCCCCCTCACCCGATGGCCAGCAGGAATGGGCTGCAGATGCCTGCAGCTATTTTTCCATGCAGGAACCGCTTCCTTTTATTAATGCTTCTATGTTAGCTGGCACTGCAATAACTGCAAAATGTAAAACAGTTGATAACAAAAGGGGTTTGCTGGGGTTTTGTTCTGTTAGTTCTCTTAATCATCCAAAAGGGCATTCGTTCTTTGTTTCACTGTCTGGATGAAAGGTTTTACTCTCCCTCTCCTGCAAGTGCATGTGTTAGTGGGATCCATTGAATCTGGCTGTCCTCTGAGTTTATGTTTCCCTGATAAAGACTGGCTGGTGATGGAGGAGCACCGCAAAAACGCTGATCCCTTTTTCCCCCCTTTCACTGCTCCAGGCATATGATAAAAAAAGCATAAGATTTAGATCGACTTTTTTCTGTCCTAAAAATATGCTCTGAAACACTTTCATTGTCAAAGCATTGCTCTCTGTGATAAGGCACATTTTTCCTCTATAGCAATTATTTTGAACACTGCTATTAGATTGACTGTGAAAACCCAATAGCATCACATAAGGTACTAGCGATATTGAAATACCAGGTTCCTTCACCAGGTTCCTGAACAGCACCTCCCCACTGCGGTGTGTCACATCAGTCTGGGTCCTGCTGAAGTCAGGACAACAGGAATGTGGTGAGATTTTTTTTTTTTTGAGAAAACTGACACCTGAAATGAGTCCCCTGCACAGACACCCATTTGTGCTAAAGTTAAAAAATAAAAATACCTCAGGTGCTTTACTGGCTTTGAAGCCTGACATAAGAACTTCTCTGCTTCCCAGAAGCTGTCAGGAACAGGCATCTCACCCAGGTGCAACTCGATGGCTCAGCAGGGCACTACAGCACAGCAGGGAGATGATGTCTGGAAGCTCTGTCCCACTTACCACCCACTTCCAGGGATTTACAGCACCAAGCTGGGACAAGCAGCACTGGGGGTGAAGGATTAGCAACCGGGCACTTCCAAGGTGAGGGGCAGAGCGGGCTCTGGTGATGCCCGACACTGCGTATGTTGTGTTAACGAGTCTCATGCCGAGGCCAGGTAAGCACATCACTGCCAAGGCCAGCAGACTGTTGCTTAATTAATGTAAAAGGCAGACATAAATCCTAACTCATTGCATCCTTGTCAACTGCACTGAGCAACACAGCTTCTCTCTAAATTTGATTATAGCTATATCACTACTGAAGATAATTGGGGGACATGTCATTAGTCTTACATCAAGTACAGCATGTATTTTTCTTAGTCATATTTACTTTAACTTCACAAAGGAATAAATTAAGTTTACAGTGATATTCAACAACTGTTGTGAGAAGGTTAGAATTCAACTGAGCAAAGGAAAGAAGGAAAGACCACAAATGTGAAAAATTGAACTCTGTCAGATACCAGTATTGTCTGATCCTCCCTTTCTTGCTCTGCTTCAGATGATTTCCCCAATTCTGCTGCCGACCACAAAAAAGTTGTTGGGAAGCAACTGTGGAGAAATACCTCCAGAAGTGCCCTGCTGCCGACAGAGCCATGTGAAGGCACTCAGGGTGGCAACCTGCTAGTCCTGGCAATGATCTTCCACAGAAACACGTCTGTTGAGTAAACGCCTCAAGACATCCGAGTCAATCTGCAGGAACATGAGGATGCACTGCAGCCCTTGGCATGCATGATACAGAGACACGGGGCAGCCAGCACCGGGGGGTACAGGGCAGCGTCCTGCCCCCACGAGCTGCCAGAAACCAACCTCTGCCCGATCCATGCTGCAGCACGGGCAGTGTGACAGCACCTCAGGTGGGGTTTCTCTAGGATTTCAGTACCCTTTGCACACATCTGCTTTCCACTACTTACTAGTAATTAAGTGCAATTTGTAGAAGAAAACCTCTCCTATGGAGGAAATGCTTATTTTCAAGACACAGCCATCCATCGCGTAGTTAGGCAAGCAGCTTTCCCCCCCTTTTTGTTTTTTGGGTTTTTTTTGCAGATTTTAAAACTGGGACAACTATTTTCAGTTAGGTAGCCTCTGTTTTGATAGGCAAAGCACCCCAGAGCAGAGAGGTCTGGGCACTGCAAAGCGCAGGCCAGCAGCTCTCCTGGTCCTGTACCTCCAGCAGCTCCTGAAGGACAGGGCAAGTGCAGGAGGAATTCTTGGTGGGTGAGGCTGAATGCCAGGCACAGCATCTGCTGGCATTTAAAGCCCAGGACACGCTCTGATCGCTAATTCTGCTTTTTACAGTCCCACATTTGCCAGTCTGTGCTGCAGCACTAAGGTATGTACAACAGAAGATGTGAAGAGTTTTCCCTCAGCCACCTGTACTAACAGCTAACACATCTCCTCTGGAAATACCTCTACGCCAGGCACAGAAGAGACCCTCAAATGCTTCTCCGCAGCCTTCGTCTCTGCTCTTGAAAGAGGAGATGCTGAAGATTTTAAAGGTTTGTTCATTTGTTTGGGGGGGTGGTTCATTTTCCTGGAAGACTGACAGGCTCCTACAAAGTATTTATATAAAACTGTTGAGTCTCTCTACATTTAATTACACTTGACTGAGTGCATTAACACAACCATGAATTTTTAAAAGCTATCAGTTTTATTATGTTTGACTCCAAACCTGCCAGTGTGAGTTGCTTTCCAGCACATCCTTCCCTCCAAGCCCTTTTCCCTGGCAGCTGCAGCTGAGCTCAGGCAGCTCCGATCCCAGGGCGAGCCCCCCCACAGACCGGGCTCCAGCAAAGCTGCATCGCCAGCGGGAAAACACCAATTTCAGCCCACAGGCCCAATAGGGGATTTGCTGTTTGTTGATAATACATCTGCCCTGAGTCACAATAGGAAAGGCTAATAATGAGGGAAGAAATATATTAACGAGACTGAACCGGCTCAAAAATTAGCACCATGCACTAGGTCAGCAGTACTTCCCTCCCTAGACATTTGGCTCCATCAGAAATGGCCTTTATTCAGGAATAAATGAATTTAGTTCCCAGCTGCTCACTCAGGGCATGGGACAACACACAAGTCCTGCCCCAGGGACCACTTTGGTCCCTGTCCGGGATCAGCATCGGGTGAACAGCGCCAAGGATGGCTCCATTGGACACAGAGACAGCAAATGCTGCACGGGACGGGAGGGATCCTGGGGCTGTCCCATGCTACACTACCCAGGCACCTGCACAGACAGAAACATCCCCAGCCCTGCCAGCGCTGCCCAGCCTCGAGGGGCAGGACGAGGCGATGAGGAGCAGAGCGGGGCTACTGATGGCCTCCGCACAAGGCACCCAAGGGAGAGCAAGTATGGCTTTCTGCAGCCAAGTGCCCAGATTTGCGGGAGCACTCAGCGTGGCTGATCTCTGCTCTTCTGAGCAACCGACTGCAAGTAGGAGCTGAACGATTTTGAGAGCTTGGCCACATTTGTGAGCACTGAGCTCATACAACTCATACTTGTTTGTTTCCTGCGCTCTGGCAGGAGCCTTAGTTGTGCACAGCTCCTGTCCTACTTGCATTTTGTGACTCTTTCTATCTTCCACATATTTATTTCAGTCTATTGCCTACTCCAGTCTGCAAGCCTGTGATAAGGCATCACCCAGTCTTTACAGTCTAGATTTTTATTGTCTCTGCTTTTCCTTGTGTATTTAATTACCACCTTTTTCAATGAAAATTTTTTTTTTGGCTGAGGGTTTTGGGAGCTTGTTTTTTGAAACACAATGCTAGCAGGTTAATTGTAAGGGGTATAAAGCCCTAATGCCAGCAGCAGAGTAAAAAAGCTTCAATACCTTTAGAAAGTCACACACTCAAAAACTGTGCAATAATCTGCGATGCAATCCTTTCTTGTGGCAGCTAGCCTTTGCTGTGTACTCAATCAACAAGTGGTTTCCAAAATTGTCACCATGGCAGGGATGGCTAGGATAAGAGTTTGGAAGTGAAAAAGACGACAGATCATCAGCATGCTACAGCCCAGCATGCCCTGCCCCCAGGATCAGCACCAAACAGCAGCAGACACCCAGGTCTGGCATTGCTGCACACCCTCCCTTGTCCTTGGCGCTCGGGTCCCTGCCCGCAGAAGGGCAGCACATGCACATCCTGCTCCCACCCCGCACCCGCCAGCTGTCTCATCGCACCCACAGCAGCCGTTCAGCGATGGCGACGAGGGCCGCCCGCAGGTGCATCGCGCAGGGCGGCTGCTGCTATCGCACAGCACAGGCGTGCACCAGGGAAGGGCAGCGTGCACGGAGCACCGAGCAAAGCAGCCCCCACAGCCATAGCTGCAATGCCAGTGACTTCACCATGCACCAGCGGCGCAATGCCAGCAAAACGCACATCCACTGCCTGCAGCAAACCCAGACCAAAACCAGGGTGGGAAGTCAGCCATCAACCAGAGATGAACTGGCCTTCTCCAACAAGGCTCTGCTGAGAGACAGAGCCTGGAAGAGGATCTCCTTTTCCCTATCCCACTTGTTATTCTGTGCCCATCACTTTGCTAGTTAACCCCCTCCCTGGGCACATCACTAGCAGGGGTCTCCAGAACGAGGGACACAGCAACTGCAACACAAGCAAGTGTAGCACTCTTATCCTGGAAGCCAAAGACCTGACATTTGCACTTACTAGTCACTTCTGCAGCAAGATGTCATGTCCTGGCAGAAGCAAAGAGGGACTTAACCCAGTAATGCATTTGGAAATCATTTGGGTCTCAACAGGTTCTTCTTCCTAGTTTATCTCTCACTGCAGAGCTGCATATATAATAAGCTGAGGATGTTAAAATCTTTGGTAGTGCTAATCAAAATCTGTTATCTTTGGCATCTAGTACTTAGCCCTGTAAGGGTGATATTACTTATGTAAACATAGCAGCAAGAGGTTTGAAAAAAGCAAGTGGTAAATTCCAAATTTTGGGACAGTAAAATACAGTTCAGCCAAAAGGGGTTGCAAGAGAAGTTTACAATCAAGATCTGCAGCACTAGGAAGGTTATTTACATTTAATCTGGACAAGAAAAATATAACTGAATTTACTACAACAGTTCTCTTGAGACACAGCTCCTAGACCAACACTTTATCTTTGCCTCTGTGCTGAACCCAACTTCTATGACAGAAGCACAGCTGATTAGGGTGCATTAGCATTCAGAGATATGAAGTGACAAATTTTAGCATATTCTCAGGAGCCATCGGCAGTGGGATGGATGGTCCACCTCAAGGGCTGCTCCTGTTTCTGCTGCAATTAGCATAAAACCTGTGTCCTCAGGGTATTCAGAGAACACAACCTGAGTGTTTGGGAGGCTGCTCAGTGTGGCAGCTGCAGAGTGACCCGTGATGGGTAGGGGATTCCTCCAGCCGAACTCTGGAGACCCAAGAGAAGTTCTTCATCCTTTCGGCCACTAGCAGATATTTATTTTTAGGTTTGTGCTATGAATAATTGAGTACGTATGCAAGGGCAGGAGCGCCTGGGCTGTGCAGTCGTCGGGGTTGCTCCCAGGCAGCTGCACACACTGTGCCTGATGGAGGCTGAGGCTCCTGCCCCAGCTGGGGCAAGCACCCACCCATCCACAAACAATCACAAAAGTATGGTACATGATATAGTTTAAAACTGAGTTTAGAGCAGTGGCTCATTCATCAATTTATATTCTGGTCAAGCGCTGTCACAATGATGCTGGAGACATTTAACGAATGCAAGTGAACACAGTTCTGCCTGTATAGTTTGCTTCTCTCTGGCTCACATACCTATCATTTTCCTGTAGTTTGTTAACAATAAGTATTCACATAATTCATTTCTGTAAGGACAGAGAGTGTTATTAATGCTTTCTTTCCCTTCACATATACGTCAGGCATTTATTGAATACAAACTTGAATAAGTAGGTGCCATCCAGAAATGTAAAGCAGTATTTCACAGCAAACAAAGCACAGGTGCTGGTACACTTGGAGTAATTTTGCAGCATTAAAACCCATCAATTGCACATAAATAATGAAGTAGTAGGGATATCAATTCACAATTAGAAATGACTAATCCCTAGTTCCTCTGCTGGGACATATCTGCCACATGCAGACCCTCCCAGCACAATGCTCTACATTTATTTGTTTTCTGCTAAAACTTGTGCTGATGCCACAAGGCCTGGGCTCCACCAAGCCCAGTGCCAGCATTCAGTGCTACCCCCAGGCACAGAGGAATGGCAGCCTAAGCCAGGGCAGGGCTGGGAAGGAGGATGCTCTTTGACTGATGCTAGGGTTTTCACACAGAAGCAGCTCTGAGTGTGCTACTTCTGGTGCGTGGGAACATTTACACATCTTAGGCAGCCGAATGGTGCCCCAGCAGAGCAGGAGGGTGATCCTCCAGTGCTGCCAGGCACACCTGTAATACCTGTGGTATTTTATCAGCTCATGTTCATTTCTGCAGAATGGCTCTTTGCTTGTCAAGCCTTACGAACACCCAGCCCCTGCAAACACCATCCAGCAGCCCTCAGCACCCACCTTCCCGCTCTCACGTGCAAAGCAAGTGCCTCTGGAGGGGAGCTGACTGCTCTCCCTCCTCACTCTCACACAACTGAAATTTCACTTGCAAGAGAAAACACAAGTTACAACAGATCATTGTACTCCTAGCTAGGAAATTTTGATCTTTCTGGTATTAGACATAATAGGATAATACTCCAAAGATTTCTTTGCCTCTGACTGGCTTTTTTGTTTAAGATTTTTTTGGTAATACTTTCCTACTTAAAACAGATAGAAACCCTACCTACAAAGCATGTGGTTTTACCAGTAATGTAATGATGTTGTAGAGCACAATGCTGGAAGCATTTTAACAACCCCTTTTGTGTGTTTAGGGGGACAGCACAATAAATGCCACGAATATATACATATTTTCCTGATGGTGAACAACAGACTGGTAGCCCACAATGGGAATTCATTTATTAGAAATGACAGGAGGAAGTATGCTGCCTGTTAAATGAATATATATCTTTTATATCACTACTTTGCAGGCTAAGCTGTAGGTCTCCATGTAGACCTTTAAGGTTTTCTTTCAGACCTTAAAGAAGCAGTTCCACAGAAGAAAGCATACTTCCAACTTTAAACGCATCTCTTGAGATGATCATTTTGTTTACTACACAAAAGTGTGAACTGTCCTGGGAAGCTACTCTGGTTTTCCTAGATGACTTCTTAAAGCTTCTAGCTCTAAAGCAGTTTTCTTGGAAGGATTTCAGTATATGGTTGCAAGGGTATCTTTTTCATACACACATTATTTAGAATCGACTTCTGTGTTTGCCCATAGAGAACTAGAAGAATTCTGAAAGGTGAGCCACTTAACTGATAGTGACAACACATGCAAACACAATATTTGAATTTCAGTAAGCCATTAATTAAAAAAATGAAATGGCATGAACTACAGCAGCAGGAGAGTCTGGCACCAGCAGGATGGACAGGCAAATTTTCATATTAACTGAAGTATCTCCCACAGCTTGGAGGCAGGTGGCATTTTGGAAGTGTTATTTTTTTAATCTATTCAAATGTATTTTTTAAATGCTGTGAACTTTAAGTAAAAAAGGACATCTAAAACATTAGAAACACTTGCAAAAAGAAACATATTCCAGGAAGATAAAACCATACGCTGGCGATTAATGGCACATCAACTTTATAATAGATGCATCTAGAATGGCAATAGGGCAGTTGTTTCAGGCTGTATTTCCTTGTACCTTGTTTTCTGCTGGTTGGGTAGCCAAGTCACACTTTAAAAGTGTGTTTAATAGTTTGGTAAATGGTGCAGTTTATTAGCTTCCTGCAATTTTGTCTTTCACCTGCACCACCCTTCTGCAGAGTGCAGCAAAGCAGCACATCTGCTGTAGTATAGATCTTCTATACCTATAGATACCTTCATGAGCATTTCCCCAGGAGAAAGTGGGTCAGATGAGGCAGTTACACTGGATGATGGCTTGAATAGTCTCAAGATCTTATGGCTATAAAAGCTCTTGAAAGTTGCCCTTAAACTTTTTCATAACTTAACAGAATTAGAAAAAGATTGTGTTAATGCAAGGGGCTGACATTTAGCTTTGAGCAGTAATAAGCCCTTGGACAAGTGCTCCTTCTGCACAATTAAGCAGGCAGCTCGGGCGCAGTTACACTGGATGATGGCTTGAATAGTCTCAAGATCTTATGGCTATAAAAGCTCTTGAAAGTTGCCCTTAAACTTTTTCATAACTTAACAGAATTAGAAAAAGATTGTGTTAATGCAAGGGGCTGACATTTAGCTTTGAGCAGTAATAAGCCCTTGGACAAGTGCTCCTTCTGCACAATTAAGCAGGCAGCTCGGGCTGACAGGCAGCTCACTCCATGTCTGCCTGCCAGGGATCTTGGACACAGAGTAGGTGCAGCACGTTGGTGAGGCTGCTTCTCTGTGCTGTCTCAGCGCTCCAGGTAGAAGTGTGACCCACCCCAGAAAGCATCCTCCAAGACCTTGCTGGGGACAGCCTGGAAGGCATCCCCAGCATGTGACTGTACTATCACCTGGCTGTCACCACACTGCCTCTGGCATGTCTCCAGCCTTAATAGTGAGAGATTTCCATCTGCTCCCTGGGCACCATGCTAGTACTCGCCTGGCACGCAATGCTAATTATCAGCATGGACCAATAAGCATAATTAGATCTGGGAAAGTAACAAGGTATTACAAGTGACTCCTTATCAAGTAAGTACAATTCTTAAACCTTTGATGTGGACAGTTCTATAGAATTGGTAATTAACTTTGTCTAAACATGTCAGAATTTGATCAGCCAGCACTGCACCTCTACACGCAGGAGGCTCTGGAAACCATCAGGAGCAAACCCTCCTGAGATCAGGCCTGGGACAAGCTCATTGGAAATGCATGTCCTGGCCTCCTCTCACACAAAAAGCACAAGCAGGAAAGACAAGTGATGGACAAGACATTTCTTTGTCTCCCTGTTTGTGCCTCGTCCACGCCCAGAGACATCTCTCCAGGGAATAAACTCATTTGCAAGCAGATAAGAGTGATGGGGAGACAGACAGGAATGCAGGAGTCAGTTTCTGCAAAAGTATTGCATCTGAAGAGTAATTAAAGCCTTGAAAGAGTTGCTGCTAATAAAAAAGCTGAAGCTTCCAGTGTCAAAATCCCATAGTGAACCAGCCAAGTGACAAGCAGCTTTCATCCTCTTCCTTTAAGAGGACCATGAACAAATTTTTTTCCTGCTTTAAAGTATATTGACTTTAACAAATACACTTTTCCCATTAGTAACCTATAAAGGGGCTAAATTCAGTTAAACAGAAGGTGATAAGGGCTCACTCAGGCAGCAGCAAGGACACTAGGAGAGCATTCACACAAGGCTAGAGGGCACTATGGAAAGGGCACAGCTGATTTATATTTTTCCATTCTATATGTGCCCAGATGTTGCCAGGGTTCAGGGCTTGCACCCTACTGCTGAGCCTCTGTGTGCTAAATAAGATGCTAAGCAAGCTGGATCTCTTGTTTTAGTCCCTGACAGACACAGATCCAGACAGTCCTGACTCCCACAAGAAGAAACTTCCCCAATAGATCTCGTACATTCTGCTGAGCAAGAGTTTGATGCAACAACTTAAATGGATATGCTTTTTTCAGCACTTACTGAGCTTTTAGTCCTCAATAACTATTATTTAAATGTCTCCCCCTTTCACACTTTTTTCATGGAAATGCGTGATTTCAGTGAGGCAGCCATACTCTTCTCACCTTCTGCAGTGACAAGCAACCAGACTGAGTCATCACAGGAGAGTACACGATTTGTTGGATAAATCACTAATGCATGCAGACGCTCTTATAGAATAATTTTGGTGCAGTTGCTCTGAGGTTACCAAGCCCAAGATGCTATCAGCAACACTAACACATGGCCCATTTTTTACATGAGAGAAATGTAACATTGGTATAAATCCAGGAGGAGGTGTGCAATAATGGATGAGCTCAGCCTTCTGCAGCGGCCTCTGCACAAGGCAGGGTATCGATTTCAAGATGATGAGAAATGAAGAAGGATGATACGTTTCATATTATTGATCCTATCTATTAGCAATAATGGCAGGTCACTCCATCCTCCCCAGCTGCCTCCCTGTCCCACTGCACAAGCACACGCAGTCTGCATGGGAGAGGGCAGGCAGCCTTGGAGAGGTTTATTCTAAGATGCACTTGCTTGTGGCCAACGTGGACACTTAAGGTGGCACGTGACTCCCTCTGAGAAGCAATGGGCCTCCCTGTATTGCAAGGCACAAACAGTGGCTAAATAGACTGACTCGAAGCAGACCATTGCCATCACTTTTTGCATGCAGAGCTTTACTCCAAAAGGTTTCTCACTGCCAGCCAGGAGCAATTTCTCCCCAGGGTCACCAGGACAGGGGACAGTGTCAGTGGAAGGGTCTAGGTCCCTGAAGCTGGGGCTTACCAGTAACAGAGCAGTTACTGGTACCCTCCAAATCTATAATTATAATGATTTGACAACTAATATGGAAGCAGCTAGAGCTGGCCCAGGAAGGGGACTCTCCAAGGTCTCAGCTTTCATTGAAATCCTCTTACTATTTTGAAGACAATAAAAGTTACATTAAAGAGTCACTGTAAAACACTTATTAGTCAATGCATTTAGCCAAGAGCACAGAGAACGAGCCCTTAGCAGAGGTGGCAATAGCACATTTATCTTTATAACCCTTGGTGCCAGATGCAAGAGGGAGCCACTCCATGCTCATGCACAGCTGGGCTCCCCTGTCAAAACACTCCGTGAAACCACAGGAGTGAAGATGAATGCTGCTTTATTACCTGAACCTGATTTCAGCTCTCAGCTAACTGGAGTCCAGAACTCCTCTCCCTCTGCCCCAAGCAGCACTGCCGAGTGCTGGCCGGAGCGAGGGCAGGGGCACGCAGGACCTGCACCCAGCCTGGGCTCTGCAGGACAGAAACCTGCTGTGACCACACGTCCCTACACACCGCTCCCAGGGTCCCAGCCTGGCCCCCGGCACAAGGCCACGTGCACATCGCGTGGATGCTTCTGCAGGCTGCTGTTCCGGGAGCATTGTACCACTGCCACAAACTGCAGATCAGAGCTGTACCTCTGTACAACAGAGCTTTGTTTCCCTTCGATAAGAAACACATTCAATCTATTTCCCCCCCCAGTCCTCTGATTTGGTCTCATTTGGTCTGATCACAAGAACTGAAACTTGGACTTACGATGGAGTCCAGATTAGAAAGCAAGTAATTTGTGAATGGCAAGGTGATTTTTTTTTTAAAACATTAAAAGTCACAATTCACACACCACAGTTTAATTGCATTTGCCCTCCAGCCTTTCAATTAAAAATAAAACAGAAACCAGCACTTTCAGAATGGAAATGAGAATGAGAACAAATTCTCATAAAGAAAATGCTACGTTTGGAGAGGAAGGATAATTATTGCCAAAGATATAATAAGGAGGGAAGGAGCATCACTGCTATATCCAGGGGCCAAACATGAGTTATTCAGACCTTTCAAAATGAGGTCACACCATAACTGGAGGCAGAAAGGAAAACTGCAAATTATTGCAGAGCTCATGGATCACATTGTTTTACCTGAAATTCTGAGATGCAGTGGTGAAAACCCTGAGCTGGAAAGAACTCAAATTAATGACTTTGGGGTACTTTCCCTGGAATTCTGCTCCATGACTTCACTGACACTGACCAAGGGAAGCCATCAGGAACTGCTGTGTCCGGCTGCTGCTCAGCCCTGGCCCCTGGGGGAGAGCTGGGCTCTGAGCCGGGCACTGCGGGGCTGCATGCCACAGGGGGACTCGGGGGCAGCAAGGAGAAATTTATGCCAGCACCCTCCCTGGTCTCCAGAAAGAGAAGGTGTGAGGAAGACTCTGCCAAGGGCACCCAGAAGGAGCAGCAGTGCTGAGCAAGCTCACGCATGCCAAGAGGTTTTGCAGCTTCTAGCAGCATGGCAAGCAGCCTCCACCAGTGTTGTAAGAACATGTATTGCAGCACCACACATCCCAGCTGTGTAGGAAGCAACACGTACCTATTGGAGTTCACTAGTGGTCAAGAGAAAGGAATATATTTCCAGGCTACAGAAATGAACACCTTCATGACAGATAATGGATAAATACCAACCATGAATAAATAACCTACTGCTATTTCCCAAGGGATCTTTGACTCTCATTCTTGCCTCAAATTTCTACAGTAGAAAAATAAATCTACAGAGACCTTAGGGTAAAATACCAAATACTTCTTACTCCAGGTTGTCTCTGGTTACTTTCTACTGCCTTGCTTGGCAAGAGATTGATTTCTGATTAGTGTTTGCTTTTCCCATGTATTACTGCCACTACTGTATGCACCTCCCATGTAAATAGCCCTTTTTCCATCCCCACCAGCCGCTCTTTCCCCAGCTCCCCAGCCAACGACATCCTCAGAGAGAGGCTCTGCAGCAGCTCATAGCTTGACAACAGCACCATAATTCATCTCCTTCTATTAAACACACACCTTACCCTGTTCTTGCACCCACTGCCTCAGCCACTGACTCGTAGAGCAAAGTGGAAAGGAGAACCAGCTAACCAAACCAAGCCTATAGGTGTTGCCTTTATTTGCTTTGCCCCTGTCCTGGACACCTTTGCAAGCCAGGAGTTCCTGGCAGACTATGAACAGGCATCTGGTGAAATCTCATCAGCTCTCCATCAGGAAGCCCAGGGCAGGAGGACGCTTTCTAGCCTGGTTAGGGTGCCCTGAGTGACAGCCATGATCTGTGCCTGCATATCTAGGCACTCTTGTCTCAGGACTACAGCTCTCACCTCATACTTGAAGAAATAATTGTGGCCCAAAATCTTGGAGGCTTGTGGCCCTGAATATTAACCACTGCTGTCCCCACTTGCTACAGCTCTGGACTATTTTAAAAATTCTGATTGTACCTTCAGATAAATTATATCACGCTTTCTGCAGAGCTATGAGTAGAAGATATTTTCATAAGAAAACCAGGAGGGAAGACACCCATTCTTGCTATATGAATAATATATGTCATCCCAAACCTAGCCCTTGTGGAGAGAAATAAGTCACCATGCACAGACTGAGAATAATCTCATACAAATGACCTTCTAATCACCTTCTCCAGTCCCTTGCTCTGTATCCAGTTTTGCTCGCATTAAATATCTTCAGAGCATTAACTTGGGACTTCTCCACACTAATAAAGCGATCACCTGGAGGGATGCCCCCATCCGACCACGGGGCTCTTTCCATGCCCCAGCTGGACCCCCCAGCTTCTCCAGGAGAAGGTCTTGACTGCAAAGGGAAGGCTCAGAGGTCCCAAACCTCCCGGAATAAGCACTGCAGGGAGCACTAAGAGGCAGGGAGCCCACTGGAGGCAGAGCTGGCATTCCTCAAACAGCTGCTTCCTTGTGTCATCCTTGATTTATCCTCAAGGTTTCCCCCAGCCTGCCCACGGCTGGTGCTGCACCAACAGCTCTGTAGCTCATCACCACAGCCCAGGGCTTGACATTATCCCAGCTCCTTCCCAGTCTTCAGAGATCTGCTCCACTTTCGGTTTACACTGCTGTAAACAAGCTCATGCTGAACATGTCCTTTGCCTGTTTCTCAAGTTTTTCCTGCATTAACAAAGCTGCTAAGGGGCCAAACGGGAGGAACCCAGGAAATGCAGACAGGCAGTTTGGGATCTGCTCCACCCAGACAGAAAAAGGCTGACCAGGCAATCAGGCCCCAGCCGCCCGTCCCAGCACCTCCGCCCTGGTGCTGACAAGCTGGGAGCAGGAGGCACCACCACACTGGGACATGGCCACATCCTCCCATCTGGGTCTTCCTCACCACAAGGAAGCACGGTGGTGAGGACATCGGCAGCATCTGGAGAACGGAGAGCTGCTCTCCAAACTGGGTTCTCATCTAGCAAAGTGTGGTTAATTAACACAGGAAGTTTAATTAGCTAATATTTCTAAGGAGCTCTGAGAGCCTGAGGTGAAAGACACCAGATAACTGCAAAGCGTTTTACTACATTTTGCCAGAAGTGGTTTATTGCCATTAGCTTTCTGCATTGCCTCTCCCCTTCTCTCACTGCTTCCCCATTTTATTACATCTCCCTAACGCAATAACCTCCCTCTCTTTTCCTCAAACTCAGCATTTGTCCTTTGCTCCTTCTCCAAATGTGGCTGTCCGCATTCAGCAGCTGTTTTGCTGCCAGGGATGGTGCACAGCGCTGGCACGGCCCCGGAACTGCCAGGTCCAAGGGCTGGGGCTCAGCAGCACAGGAGCTCGCTGGGTGGCTGGGAACACGGGGCACAGCAGGCACTGCAGCACAGGCAGCCCCGAGAAGCATCACTGGGATTTGCGCTCCAGTAACAGAGATCTCAGGGTTCGGTTTGGGGTTTTTTCGCTGCCATTAATATGTGCTTAAGCCACAGGGAGCTTCTTAAGACAAACTAACTCAGTTTCTGCTTGTGACATGGAGCATTTGTTAAACACACACTTTTCCTTTCCTCCTGACTCCCTGCCCAGCAGGGGCAGCTGCGCTGCCAGCACCCATATGGGCTTAGTTGCAGACCAGTTGTCTGTAAAGGAGGCACCAGACTTGATAAGAGTAAAACAAAAGGCAGCAGCTTTCCGCACAGCAGGATAAATATATTTGGAAGTTAAGGGGGGGACAGGGAGCATTAGTTTTAATGGATTGCAGGGGCACAGACCAAACCAGGCTGCAGAAAGTGATTTTGCTGCGTGGACGAGTTTTAGACAGTAGATTTGCAAACTTTGATGCCTAGAAACCAGTAAGCATTAATGTAGTTTTCTTATACCCCAGCTCAGCTGAAATGAAAAAGCAACCAACAACTTTCCATTCATGCATTAATCAAATCATATTCTGAGTTCATACAGCATTGGAGGCACTATCAATACACAGGAAATATTGCTAGAAATCCACTTCAGTAAAAAAAAAAACAAACATCATTAAAAAACTGCCAAAAGCAAGAGCCCCTGCTACTGTGGAGCAACAAGCAGTCTGTGTTGGCCAACGGAGCCATTTCAGAAGGAAAACAAATGAGATAATTCAGCAAACATTAAAGACAGCTCAGCAACACACTTCTAATTGCAGAGGAGAGGCCAGAAGGAGACAGAAAGTGAGCTGCAAGAAGGATATTTGAAACATGCAAAAAGATACTTATTTTTCCTGCAAAATACATGTGCAGACACATTACAGCTCATCATGTCACCTGCCTGTCACCCCAGGGAGCAGAGTAATACATTCAACCTAATAGTCACACACCTTAGATCTGCACCCATCTGACAGCACTGATTGTTTTGGACTGAATGGGACACTCAGTCTGGAGAAGGGAAGACAGAGGAGACATGCTAAATCCTCAAATACATAAAAGGGTGAAGCAAAAAAAATACATCCATCCTCCATGTGCATCTTGGAGAGATTATAGATTCAATTTGTAGCAAAGAGCACAGGTTAGATATGGGGAAAACAGTATTTTAAGGGAAAGAACAAAGCAGCCCCGTAACACTCTCTGGAGAGGTGGTGTAGTTTCTGTCATTGCAAATTTAAGGGCATTTCAGACAACATGCATTAAGGAACACAGATTTGATGACCCTGCAGCCCTGTGAGCCCCAGCCTTTTGGATCATGCCTGCACAGCAGTTAGCACAGGGCTGCCCCGCAGCTCTGCACCATGACCTCGCTGCAGCCCACAGGCAGGAGAGCTGTGCCCAGAGCACCACACAGCTCTGCTGCATCCCTGTGCCTGCCTGCCAGAGGTGGCTCGATGAACCTCACAGACACAGCTTCCTTCCAGGGCTGGCACTGTAACCTTTATAAATTTGCTGCATTGCTCTCGCCTGACTTGTTACACAAATACCACTGGTTTAATTTATTGCAGGAGGTAATTAACACTAGGGAACCTGGCTGCAAGGCAGCATGGATCCTTCCAGCTAACCAGTCCTGTATCTTACAATCAAAAGAGGTATTTGATTTTTATTTGCCCAAGGCTAAAGCTGTTGCGAAGCTGCTGCTTCAGACTGTGGGACAGAATCCTGGAGTATTTCTAAAACCCCACTTCTACCACATGGACATTATTCCCAGTTGTTACAGAGAGGGATAAGCTGCACCCCAGGGCAGGATAACAAGGCTCAGCCTCTCTAGTGCAATTTTTCTTCCCACTCCCAGGTGTTTCTCTACCTGTGCTTGCTGAGATGGGATCTCTGCTTGTCTTGCTACTCAGTGCTACCTGCCCCAAGCCAACACCGTGTTTCTACTCCAAGGACTTTGCAATTTCAGCTCATCTGCACCATCTCCCCTCACACCAACTACACATGTGAAACTCCCTTCTCCTATTTCTCACCTTACCTACACACTAAGCTGGTCAGATGCAGAGAAGAGAGCCCATTTTTTCCAACCTTCGGTCCAAGTTCAGTCCACCCTCATACACTCCCTCTTGAGAGGCAATTGCAAGCATCAGGAGGCTCAAGTGTGTTACTGTGGCAGCCCAGCTCACTCCACAGGTTACAAAGAGCCACCCCCAGAACAGACTAACCTGCAGGAGCTGGGAGAGACCAGAAGTAATCAGGTATTCTGCCTCTTCTTGCAATAGGATTTCCCTAGCCATTCTGTAATTCTTCCTTAATTAACTCATGGTGCTATCAACTGCACTCTCCTAACTGAGCCACAGTGCCTGTCTGAGGTTCTGCAGCACATTTACTGTGGTGAAGACAGACAAATTAATAAATGCTCCATACAGGAGTTTCCAAAGGGCTTATTCTGTGTCTTTCCAGCACAAGCCCAGCAGAATTGCCTGTGCCAACTAGTGCCTGGCAGACAATCTGTCCTGCACACTCAGGGGAGATAAGCAAGCTAATGAGCATTTCTTCTCCCAGCTATGACCATTGCAGCAATCCCTTGTGAACCCTGCATTTCTCCCTCCTGTAATGATAGCAGAAACTGACTTTATAAAACTGCCACTTACAACATTTCTGGTAGAGATTTTGGCTGATTGGGATTGTAAACACCATTGCAGCTATTATAGCAATGTTAAACATGCAAAATAATTTTCACAGTTTTAAAGCAAAAGCTTTGAGGTGGCTCGCAGCTTGGAAAGCATGTGCCTGTGTGGTTATTCTTTGCAATGATGCTGGCTGAATCTTGGGCGCTCTACAGTGGTCATATAAATAGGAACACTCTCACAAGGTACAGCCAGCTAGCACGCAGACCAAGAAAAGCCCCTCTTGAGAAATGGAGAGGACTTCTGTTCTGCCTTTACACCTATCCCACGCACTAACCCACAAACCAAAGGCTGCCCAGGCACCTGGGCAAGCATCCTTAGCACCTCCACAGACAGCAAACCAAAGCACAGACTGTGGGCTTCAGGCATTTTTGGTTTTCTTCTTCACACTCAGACAGCAACCCCCAGTGTCCCATCCACACTACAGAGCCAAGGCCACCACTCTCGCCGTGCCCCATCTGCAACCAGGACCAGCTTTCTTCTTTGCCCCATACACACAATTTTATTTCAGCACCAGTACGCTGAATCTACCAGACAAGAAGGACACCACAAGGCTGGCTTACGTGGCCAACGCTCCCTGCAGCCCTGGGCTTGCCAGCACTTGCAGACACTCTCACCCGATGCCCTGCATGGTACACTGGCCTGCCATGGCAGAGCTACCTTACCTCCTGCCCAGCACCTGCCCATCAAGCAATTATCTTGTTCTGAGGGACACAAGATGTTCTGTCCCTCTGCTAACAATCCTAACTAACACCAATGATTGCAACTTTTGTGCAGCAAGTCACTGAATAAACTGAATAGTGAACATTGCTGCAAAATCCTGAATTGTGAGTAAGCCAGCTCAAGCACAAGTTGTTTGTGGACATTAGAATAATAAGAAAAACAGCAACAGAAGGAAAAAAAAAAGGAATTTCAATTACTCACCAGGCCTCATCCGCTCAAGTGCAGTCACAGCCCTTGTATCTGCCCGGGACCTCCAGGCTTCTCTCCCCCTTGCTCTCCGCAGCAGGTCTCTGGTCCCTCTCACCACCTGCCTTGCTGACAATCCGATCCCATCCCCAGCTCCATCAGCGTATTCCGATCAGGTGGGCGCTGAGCCACAGCACCACACAGCCCCAGTTGCTGAGGTCCAGGTCAGGCAGTGCTTCCAGCCCTAAGCATTTGGCTGCAGCACCTGGAATTCAATACACAGACCTGGGAGTCACCGCTCAAAGAGCTATTTACAGCTGGACTTGTACCGAGCACAGAATGATTGCAGGTCTCGCAACAAAGTTATGTACCACTGGCTTATTAATAAAGCCCTGAAACGGCAATGCCAGCTCGTTCAGCTCAGCGCCAAGGCCACCACTGGCAGCTCGACAGCCTGCATTGACAGAGACAGCACACCCATCCCAGAGGATGCAGCACTGTGAACTGGACCTGGGCCACTGCGCCACAGGGGTCCTGCAGCACCATCTGCCTGCGCTGACAGCGGTGATGGCAAACATGCTTTTAAGAAAATAGTCTATCTTGGTCCTCTCCTACTCAGCAGTCTCCCCAGTCCCAGCAGATCAAATACTACCTGGGCCCTCTTGCCTGTCATCCTCACCCAGAGCCCTGGGGTCTCACTTGGGGTGAGACAGGTCCCCCAGCAGCATCGCTAGTGCCCATGACGTGGGGGCAGCCAGGGGCTGGATGAGATGGTCCCTCTGCCACCCCCCAGAGCTGAGCTCCTGGCAAACTGTGAGATGAAGGTGTGCCAGCAGGTGGGGGTCCCCATCCCTGTAGGAGGGGGTCTCCAGCCACTGCTTCCTCCCAGGGGGAATACTCTGCTCAGGCTCAGCAAGCTATGGAGACAGAGCTTGTTGGTCACCCACTCTTCCCAGGGCACTACACCCTGGAGCTGCAGGTGGGACAGAGCCTCCAGGGCCACAGCTTTAGAACTCTGCATGCTCAGCTGCTCTAAGCACAGTCTTTCACCCTTCCTCACATCATAGGCTCTGGCTCTCCTCTCTGCAGGGTCTAGCTCACCCTCCCCGGCCATGCACAGCCTGCTCCCTCCTCCTGGGGAGGCACCAGTTGCTCTGTGCAGCCCCAGAGCTGGATGCACCCTCCCAGCAGAGGAGCCCAGGTCAAAGCTCCTGATGCTGTGGTGCAGCTGACTCCACTGGGGCCAGGACTGCACCCACAGCATGTCACTGCTATCCCTGCATGCTCCCAAGCAGCCCTGCATTACCTGATGCAACACTGCCAGGCTGCCTGCCCCACACAGCCATACCAACAGCCAAAGCCCTCCCAGCCAGCCTCAAGGGTTAGGTGCCTGCCCAGCAGCTTTTATGGGCATGCTCAGTGGTGGTGGTAATGACCCTGGCTCATCAGGGGCCAGCTGAGCTCAAAGGTGTGGGCAATCCCTCACCAGGGACCCACTAACAAGCAGAAACCTGGCTTTGCTTGTGAGCAACACACAGTCATCACCGTGCAAAATGAAAACTAAGCACAGCTGCCAAGGGTAGCAGAAACTGTTCTGCAGATCAGTGTCTGCTAGACAACTGGGAACATTAATGTTATGAGCTGATGAAGAGGAAAATACTAAATATCTACAAAGTCTGCTATTTTTGGTTGAGGCATGAATAAACAGTAGCACAGACAACAAGTAAAAGCCAGCACATTTTGCACTCTGGATGGATTCATTCTATGGCCAATGTTTTCTTTACAGAAGTCACTCAAGCTAATATGTAGGAAGCATAAAAGCACTATTTCTGCTTTCCTGATTAGCAAATGGTTTTGCAGTAGCCACGGACATACTGGGTAGACATTGCAGAGGAGAAGCAAGAGCAGCGAATCTGCAAGACTGCAGGATAGCAATGAGTTAAACAGTTCTGCAGCAGATCAGGCAAAAAGCCATCCCCGTTAGCCAGTCCCGTTCATTTTCACCCTGCATGGTGCTATTCTGTGCTGAAGTTTCATGCACCGTGACCTCCAGCATCCGTGTTGCGTATGTGAAAGCACTAGCAACAATATGCTGAATTTCCACAGTGTCTTTCATTACAAAGCCACCCACCCTGCCTGCCGGGGTTTGTAGCGGGTCCTGATGTGTGGCCATTGCTGCTCTATAAGGAAATGAGAAAGGAAAGACAGCAAATGAAAGACCATGCAGTGTCCAATTGAAACTGCAGGAAGAATTACCTGACCAAGAAAAATGAGGTAAAGTTTGAGGGGAGAAGAGCCAGGAGATATTTAATGGCCCAGACTGACTGTCTGATACAGCATCAGAAATATAGCACATCCAGCCCACAGAAATGCCGTGCCAGAGTACGGGGCTCGTTAGTGACACAGACGGAGGTGCGTCATCTGCACTCTGTCACAGGAATAAATCTTTCCAAAAAGCCAAATGACTTAATAAGTCTTGAGTCCTTCTCTGTACCAGCTCTTTGGCTGCTGAGCGTCAAAGCCATTTCTGAAAACAAGTGGTGTACGTGGAAGCTGAGATCCATCACACCTTGACTTGCACCAGTGCAAACAGTGTGAAGATATGACAATATGCCTTGGAACATTGTCTTTCCACTGCACAGTCCCGGCTGCGGATATTGCAAGTGACCAAACAGCATCAAAAATAAAAGCAATGGGAGCCGGCGCGTTACCTGCCCGGTACAGCCCCTCCGGGCACACAGGCAGCATGAGGAGGTTGTGCCTCATTGCAAGGCAGTCAGTTCACTGGGCAGCCAGCAAGAGAGCCCGAGTCCCTGGGGTGCAAGAGCTCAGGTAGCTGCAGGGCGGCCTTGGCTCGTGCTGAGAAGTGCAGCCACCCTCTTCTACCCTTGCAAAAATCTCATCCAAGTGGTTTTGACATAAAAAAGCCTAGGTGACCTGGGTGTGCCTCAGATGCAGTGTTGCCTCTACCTCCCAGCAAAATCCAGGGCTCAGTTGCCTGCTCTGCCTCGGGTAGGTGTTAATGACCCCCGTGCACCCCCCCTCCTCCCCCCCACGTTTTTCCTTCTGGCTGCTGCTGTGCTGGTGCTGCCCGCGGCAGCTCCTGCATTTGTGCCCTTCCCACCCCCCAGGCTTTTTTTGTTCTAAAACTTTGCCCTTTTGCTCCATGGCTCTTTCAAATTTACTCTCCTAACTGTGACTCTTTCCTCTTTGCTTTTCCTCCCTTTGCACACCTGACCTTACGCAGGCTCTCGCTCTTTATAGCCCTACCTACAGAAGCCACCTCTCCCCTCTCCTCTGTCAGGGTCCCGGTACTCTCCTGCTGAAATGCCCTTGACATTCTGTTTCTCTGTAGACCATTAATATTTACGTCAATAATTATAATGGGAACTTGGAAACTGGGTAATAAAGCAGAGTTACTGAAGTGGTGCATAGCAGGTGACAAGGTTCTGGAGACAGGTCCCCTTTATTTCTGTCATAAATCACCAGCTCCCTGATTCCCGCTGTTGCCGGACCCAAGGAGCTGCACCACGTCCCAGTGCCCAGGTCAGCTGAAGCCATTGGGCTATCTGCCACCGGACAGGACTGTGTGCGGGTGTCCGCGAGCAGGCAGCGCCTGTGCCTGGACTCCCCATGGACGCTGTGCCAGGGAGAGTGACTCACCTCCGGGGATCAGCGCCATCCCCGAGGGCGCTGCTGGTGCTGCCTGATCTGCCTGCGAGCTCACACAGACCAGGCAGCGCCGAAGTCACTGCCTGCTTATTGCTCAGCGAGCAGGAGAGCAACACCCTGGTGATCTGTTAAGGTGCAGAGGAGCCGTGGAGCATCCCTCTGCAAGTTATATATATTTTTTTTTTTTTTTTTTTTCTTTAACTGCATCTTTAATTAAACAGAATACTTGTGCTTTGTATTAAAATCACACAGCAGCTGACTATTTAAAACACATATACTGAAGCCTGCCAACAGGGGAATGGCTCCAGAGCTGCTCTGTAGATCAACTTTCAAGAGGAAACACTGCTAAATTTCTCTGAGGCCTTTCCAAATGACCCTCCTGGGACCAACAGCCTGGTGTTGCTACGCAAAGAGAAATGGGTCAGAGCCATCGGTTTTGAATGTAAAATATTACTTCATTGCTCACCATGAATACACGGAGGCTACTGGTAAATAGAGGGGAGGCAGGGCTGGGCAGATGGGTTGCTATCTTGGTGCGTTTGCCATGGTGCCCTCAGCGCTGGGAGGGAGATGGATAATTTCCTGAGATCCACTTGTTATTCCCAGCACTGCTTTCCCGTCCCTCCTCCCAGTGGAAAGCTGCCGTGGGCTCTGCCCTCGCCAGATGGTGACTCACTGAGCTGCCTGTGCTGCTGCCGGCTCCTCATGCACCACCGCGCCTCGGCTGGGGCTTGCCAGGGCCACGGGAGCCCTGCATGGGGACTTCGGACTTCAGCCACTGCTCCCACTCCCCATAGAGAAGCCGAGGCTGCAGCTGCAGCTGTGGCTGAAAGTGGCTCCCTGACACCGCAGACCTCAGCTGCTGCTGTGTCCGATGTTCCCACAGAGCTGCTGTTCTTGCTGGAGGTTTAAGAAAAACAAAACAAAACAAAACAAAACCTAAAATACAACAGATCGGGGGAGCAACAGGTACTCACTAGGATCGATGCTGCAGGAGTTAGCACGTTGGCTGGACCATCGCGCTGCACAAACCAGCAGTGTGGTGCTGGGGTCGTGGTCCTGGCACTGACGATGCCCCACGGCAGTGCCTCAAGTAAGGCAGCCCACGCGGGAAGCACTCAGGGTAATCTAGTCATGGTTTTCATCTTCTAGCCCTCCAAATGACTGCTGGGTTCATTAAAATGGTGAAAGGGACCCTGTGATAAGGCCTGAATGTTAAATCCCCAGCGGGGTGAACAGGTCCAAATGAAGATGCTGTTGGTTGTACTGGAGTCGGGGCTGGGTGTCCCATATTAGTGTGTGAACTGGGGCTGAAACATTAATGTGCTTTTCCAAATTCCTTTTCTTTTGGCCTGTGTTAGTATTGAATTGTTCAGAGGGAACGGCACGGCTTTGTTTTGCTGTTCTGGCAGGAGGCAAGGAGCATTCACAGAGCGGGTGTGAATGCAAAACCGAACCAAGCGCAGGGGGTACCCAGGGAAGGGGTCTCAGCTGATGAACAGACACGGAGCTGGTGGATGAAACCAACTGGGCCAGTCAGGGAGGCACCAGCCCCAGTTAGCACTGGTCATTCCCCTGCCACCGCCCACCACCACCACCCCTCAGACCCCAGCCCTGTGCAGGGAATGCTGCGCAACATCGTCCGGAGCACGACAGATCTCCTCGGGCATGACAGCACCTGACAGTACAGGGGACGAGGCGTTCCTCTGCCAGATCTAAATCCCACGGGCAGGGCTCTTCTCCATTCTCCCATCGGGTACTCTCTGCAGAGCTGGGACAGATGCAGGTGATAAAAGTGGAGTTCCCATTTTAAGCACAGAGGAAACATCAGAGGCGTGCGGGTGGGAGAGGGAAAGGCTGGTGGTTGCAAGGTGTCTGTATGAACCAAACGGGCATCCCGCTGCCCCAGAGCACCTCCGAGGTAAACGGTGTTTGGCTGGCAGAAAAAAGGTGCAACTGAAATAAATCCTCAGGAAGAATAAAATCCAACTATATAGCATAGATTTCAAATTATTTATTTTTAATATTCCTTTTTAAATACATGCCTATGATTGTGCTCACTTTAGAAATGGTACATACACAAATATCCTGTTCTCAGAACAGAAATTACCAGGTTGGGCGTTCTCACGTACAAAATGCACGACACTAAATGGCAACAGAGAGGATTGTAAAAAAAAACCCCTAAATCCAAACCACAACAGGTGCAAATCACATCTGTCAAGTGACAGTTCCAATTTTTTGTCCAATGCAAAACAATAAATTTATTTCAAATGCTGTGAAATTAGGTGATGGTTTTAACACTATTTAAAGCTCCCAAATTTGAAGTAATACATGAGGTTTAGAATACTTAATTTTATGGGTGCTTACTACCTTTTTCCTCCAAACTAATTTGTTGCCATAATTATGTTAAACTGAAGCTGAATTTTTTTCCAGTCTGCATCTAGCTGGAAGCTTGTTGTTTCTATTTCAGACCCAAAGAAGAATCTGTGTGCCCTAAAGCTTGTCTGTTTTCTAACTATATTGGATACGCTAATAAAAAAGCAGTACATTTCACCACAAACTTTAATTAGCCTATATCCTTAGATCATCACTACAACACTAATACTAAATTACATAGAACTGATTATGAGGGTGAAAGTCAACAGGAACTCTAACAGACATCACTATTGCTATTAATCATATTAGATTATTATTATGGCCAGAATAGGAACCGGTGTCCCAAAGGCAGCTGTGTATCTGCCCAGCCAGCACTGACCTGCCTCACTGTGTCGCAGCGAGGGGCTGACGTCTGGCCGTGGGAAGGCCTGCGCTGGGTTTATTTCTGTGCTCTGTTGCAGAGGCCGTTTGTTCTGCATCTGTCACAGGGGCATTTCTAGCCGGTTACCAGTTGAGCTAGTGTGAGAGCATGGACAGATCTGACCTGGAGCTAGTAAGGGGCAGCTGGGTCTTTGGAAGCATCCCTGCCGCAGAAGTGCACGCAGCATTTTTAATTAGCAGGAGGAGCAGGCTTTCTGCATAGCATCCGATTCCCAAGACGAGCGCAGTGCCACAGGCATGAACAATCACCAGCTGGTGCCTTTCCTGCCGCTGGCCATCATCATCCCGTGCCCGGCTGAGCCCCGGGATGCAGCGGCAGGCAGCACCATCAGTGCCAGGCAGGTGAGGAGTGGCGGCTGCCCCCACCCCATGGCAGGGCTGCCTGCAGGGACCCGACTCCATCGTGCCAATAACCAGCCCTTGCATGGCCGCATAGTCCAGGCTCCAAAAGCTTTACATACGAGTCCCAGAAAGAAATGCTCAGCATCTGATGCTGTTATTATTTCACTTCTGCTGCACTCACCACGTTGCATTTGATTATATCACTGCCCTTCTCCAAGAGCAGTACCAAAAATGACTGGGGCAGTTCCTGCAGCCAAAGTCAAGTGTGAAATAATAGAGATCCTGTGGGCAACATCTTTGGATCAAGCAGTATTTTATTAGCATACTGTCCTCCTAAACAAAGCAAAAGACACACACATCCCCAACGCAGAAGCCAGGAGGGCTTCCTCAACCCAGTCCCAGCTCTGCCGGGCCACAGACTGGTTGAGGTTGGAAGATACCTCTGGAGTCATCTTGTCCAACCCCTGCTCAAGCAGGGCCACCTACAGCCAGCTGCCCAGAGGGCTTTTGAATATCTCCAAGGATGGAGACTCCACCATCTACCTGGGCAACCTGTGTTATTGCTGAGTGTGGTTTTTGTGTTGGAAGCAATGGCTGTTCTCCGAGACTAGGCTGGGACGCCTTTATTCACCAGCATCCTTCAAAAGAAGTGTTACACACATGCAAAATATTACTCGCTATAACTGTCCTGCAGGGTGTTCACAGCGCACGTGGATGTGCTGGGGAAGGGCTCTGGGCCAGTCCCCTGTGTCTGCCCCAGGGACCGGCGGTGGCTTTGTGTCAGCTCAGCAGGGATGGGGCAGCATCTCGCCAGTGAGCACGGAGGGGCACACAGGCTGCCCAGACCATCCTTCTGCAGAGCTCACTCCTAGAAAACATCAGCGGGGTCCTACCCAAGAGGTGTTGGGGAAAGGCTGAAGCCAGGGTATTTGGAGAAGAAAATAAACAGGCCTTTGGTCACAAGAGCAGAAAGTCTGTGATTTTGCCTTCTTGTTTTCAGAGCTTGTAGGCACTTACTGTTAAGTGGCCATAGATGTAATGCTCAGGACAACATTCAAAATAAACATGAGTTTTACCAAAGTGCTGGTTCACGCTGGTAAAGCAGGGCTTGTCTGCATTTCTCATGCAAATGATTTAATAGCTTGGCTTAAGGAGCTTTCCAGGTCACATCAGTGCAGGCTGGGCTGTATCACAGACTTCGCTGATTTATACTGCCCTGCTTACCAACTGTGCTTCACTGCCCACTGAGTAAAATCACTAGAAAAGAGCATGTCATCTCGCCTTTTAGCTCTATTCTGTAAGGTTTTAGCTCAGTGGTGATTTTGGTTTCCTCTACAAGTTGCTTTGCTTTAGCTCTTGCCAGCTGAGAAAGCGTACTTGTCCTCCCTTTTACTTTGCCTTTTCCTATTTGACTCAGTGGAGTGACATACCACAAAACACCATCTAATTCCATCAGTGCTAACGCAAAACAAGATGGTCATTCAGTCACCTTTCGGTCTTGTTCCAGACGATGGATCCTGAAGTCAGTGCAGCACCAACACACATACAGACCTCAGGGCTTTATACAGGACTGCACAGTGAGCACCAGCTGACTGTACACAACGTGAGCAATCGCAGCTTAATGCGATGAATCTCTACCAGAGGGACTCCCTCCCGTGACCAGTCCGGGTAGGAGCCCCTGGGCTCTGGGTACAGAAGCTGTTTAGCTGCGCCAAGCTCCAACCGGGATCTGGACGGAATTTTGCAGAATATTGGCCCTTCCCTCTGCCTGAGTCAAGGCAAAAATGAACCTGAGAATTTGGGGCAGCTGGTGGATGGAGGGTGGGAATTGTTGGTGTGGTTTTTTTAAATTAGCATTGCTTTTTTACTGAGATTCATTTTAACGCATCACCACACTAATGAACTAAAAATCTGCATTTGGAAGTGACTCATATGGGGGGGAAGCAATCGAGACAGCACTCCTGGTGATTTAAAGATGCATGATCTAAGCTGGACTCAGGCCAGACCTCTCTAAAGGTGCATGCTGCTTAAACCTGCAGAAACAGTGGAAGGCATAGACTTGAGCACTCTGTGCCTCACACCGCTTTCAAAGGCAGACTCAAGGAAGAATCCACAGTGGTACCTATTAAAACAAGAGCCCCCTCCTAGCAGCCTAAACCAAATTGCCCAGTGGCCCAAGCGTCTCAGTCTTCGTGCTCTGCAAGGCCAAACATAAAGGACTCATCCTCACAGAGTCCATCTGAGGGCCCCACTCATCCCTGGCACTACACCATCATATTCCTGGCACTAGCAAAGTTGCTTTTTCATTATTTAACACTGTGCACCTGCTAGATTCCACATTCCCTAACAAAGATAATAATTTCCTCATTAAGAGAAGCTATAGAATCAATAGCACAGAGCTGTGAGTGAATTGAGGTCATTTGTCTGTTAAGACCAGCACTAAATGTATGTGCAAGTGGGACTTTACAGAAGATGCTATTATGAACTGGCTTTTCACTATTTCTTCCCTTCTGGATGGAAAGGCTTAGTTCTGATCTATTTTTGAATGCTGGTTATCTCCAGGCCTTTGAAAATCCCCTTCCAACCCCAAGGTGTTCATCTCACCTCACAGAGCAGCATTTTTCCACCACAGCCCACCTGCACAGAGCCTGGAGACTGTGGTGGGACAGGCATTTTGCTCCAGCAAAGGGAGCAGCCCCATCGCAGCAGAGCACAGGGCACAGCCAGAACAGCCAGCCAGCCAGCATGGGGTCTGTCGTACTCCGGCACCACAAGATGCTGCTGGAGCAGGCTTTGCAGATGCCCTGGCTGACGCGGCGGGGCTGCTCTAGCTCCCCCCTGCCTCACGTGGCAAGGGTCCCACTTCCAGCACCCACAAGGTGCAGAGTGGGAATCCGGATGGAGACTGAAGTCCCCGTCAGGCTCAGACCCCAGGCAAACCTCCACTAGCAACCGTGCCACATGGTGCCGCACAGCCTGCTCCCCTGCAAGGGTAAGAGCCCGCCACCGGTGCTAATTAGAAAGGATGCTTCCTGAGCCGGGTGAGGTGGGTCGTGGCTCTGATGCCTGTCTCAGATGCCACTGAGGGTTGAGAGCTGCCACATCCTATGAAAAATAAATTAAGGTTAGCCTGGATATTTGTTGCCTTGGGCTGACAAGGTGCAAAACAGCTTTTCTGTATTTTCTACCATAAAATTACTGCTATTGTTACAGGCTATAGTGATGTAGTAAAAGGCAAGCTGCCAAACTGCCACATTTTTTGATTCAAGTGATTTCTTAACACATGAACTTGTAGGAGGCTTTATGCTTTGGCGACTACAGCCCTCATTTCCAGGAGTGAGAAAAATCATAAAATATGGGCCTAACTAAATGCCTAAAGGATTGTTTAAAATATTGTTAGATTGTCTGATGAAATAAAGGCTTTCCACAAGAATTCAGTGTGTACTCACAAAGAGCCAGTGTTGTAAAATACTAAATTTGAACTCATTCAGTTATTTACATTTACTATGATAACAACTATGATTATATAAATGGATTGAAGCTCTGGAGTGAAACATCCATCCCACGCCTTTGCTTGGTCTCATTCCTCCAGCCACTTTCTGAGCAAATGCTCAGGGGGGTTTTTTTCTACCTCATACTGTTCCTTTTGTCCCGCATAGTCTGAGTGGGTGGCTGCAGAAGCTGCAGACTGATTTCAGAGCAGCAGACACGTTTCTTTTCTTCTGGAGCTGGTGTGATTGAAAACCCCTAATTCTGCGCTGCCTCCCCGCTCACAGATCGCTGAGAGGTTCCTCTTTCAAAATATTGTCACTCAATATTTATGTAGTGTTTACAGGAGCAGTGCCTATTCTGGTCTCCAGTCACGTGCCTGCTGCTGTCATTTTACACAGCAAACGGGGATGCTCCGGAGAGGACTGACAGTGGCTTTCCCTGTCTTCTGCTCTGCTCTTTCCAGATCAATAGGAGGCAGGAGCAGGGGGACCTTGTTTCCTGCTGCAGGAGCTTGCTGCTCCCCCCTTGCTCCTCATCAGGATCAGCAAGGGCAGCTTTGTTGGCAGAGGAGAATGGGGGGGGGGAATGTATCTCCCTGTTCTCCCTTCCACATGCCCTTTACTGTCTGTGTCCTTTGATCCCAGATTAAGAGAGCACGTTCAAAATTTAGTGATGCTAAACGTGAACTTGGCTTAAAGCTGCTCCTATCTCCCCAGCAGCACTCAGCATGCTCCCCACCACCCACCCTTGCTGGCCAACAGGGTTTGCTTCTCCTCCAGCCCCCTTCTCTGCCAGGGAGCTACGACAGCAATTAGTGGACTCAGGCTGGTGGGGATGTGCTTTTTCCTCTGGATTTTTCTTTTCCTTTTCCCATTTCTTTAGTTCCTCTTTTCATCTCTCCCCTTTCAGTCTTGGCTTTTTGCCTCCAGGCCATTTTCATGCTCAGCCATGGGGGAGGGAAGGTGGAGCGCAAAACCAGAGCACAGAAAACCACCTCCCAAAGCTGAAAGTGGTGAGAGCCCCAGAAGTAGCAGTGCTGAAGGTCTGTGCATCTGAAACAGCAGGGAAGAGTCAAGGAAGGGGATAGGAAAAGTAGAAAGAAAACAAGATAAACAATCTCCTCGTGCTGTGATCTGCAGAAAAGCCATGAGGATGATTTGGGATTAAGCACTGACAGCAGGGGATGCGAGTTGGAAGTCCATGGAGCTCAGCTCCTAAGTCACCTAGTCACACGTCAAAACATTCCCCCTTTCCTCAGCCCGAGGACCTGGGACAAGAGCATTGCTTCTTCTGCAGTCTTACAAAGTGAAGGTGTGGAAAACGCTGTCGGCACGGGGAATTTGTTCTCAGGGCTTGTTCTGAGCCATTCCACAAGCCCTGGCTTGTCACGCTCCTCCCTGCACACCTCTGCTGCGCAGCAGCCGTGCACACAGTGCTCTGCAGCGCCATGCTCCATCCACCCTGCCAGTGCCCCCGGGCACCGCCGCTGCCGTACGGATGGCGAGAGATGACTCTGCTGCCGCGTCCCAGTCAACGGCACTGGCTGATGAAGCCAACACAGCAGCCTATGGCAGCTGTGAAATGCCAAAACCTGGAGAGTGAGCAGTGCCATTGTTCATTATTGGCATTTTAATTATTCTGCTGGGGTCAGCTGCAATAAACAGACTCCTAGACTGGGTCAAACTTTTGCCATTTTACAAGTCAAAAACGCCCAGCAAAAATGTGATATTTAGCCTAGCTTGGAGCTGTCACAACAGGCACAAAATCCTGTCTTACTCTCCTGTTAAATGATCCTTGTTCTAAGGAAAGAAAAAAAGATTAATGAATGCATCCATATGAGCCATTAAGAGAAATATAAAGGCAGAGATAAAGAAAGATAGAGGCAGAGAATAGTAGATCCTAAAACATGCGTTTTCTGTGATTTCATTCTTTATACGATAGATGCAGTTTCTTTCCTTCCTCAGACTAGAAAGATAGACTTGACAACCATCTCATCAACAGCAGTGTATAACATCATCTCCTTGCTATTAATATGCAAATTGAAATGCACACACTGATTAAAAACATATTAGACAAAGGCTATTGTCAAAGACCCATGAGCACACTACGAGCCTTGATTAGCGAGCAGTGGCCCACGGAGGGTATGCTGCTTAAACTGCTCCCTTTCAAGCACTGGCATGGCAAACCAGCCCACACCATCGAGGCAAGCGAGCTGTTCCCATCACTGCTGCACCAGCATAAGCAAAGCCTCCAGGAAAGTATCTGCAAATAGAGTCCTCCTGTCGGGGCTTCTCACAGACACTGATAAAAATTCACCCAGCTCTGCATTTAAGCTCAGGTCCTGCTGGCAGGACCTGCTGCAGCCACCAGCCCTGCTCGGGTACCTGCTCCGCTGGTGACGATGCCATCCCCCCTGCACAGCTGGGTACCCGCAGCTCCCTCCTTGTCTTTCCTGGGGAGCCCCCTGGCTCCTGCAGCTCCCAGCAGTCGGCTCGAGCAAGGGCTGGGGGGACAGACAGAGCTTAAATGCAGCTCCAGGACCAATGGGCTGGGGATGCGTGGGGCGGGGGGTGTCCAGGTGAGGCTGGCCGGGGCAATCAAGGACCCTGGTGCAGTTGGGACCCTCACAAGCATGTTGTACTGATGACATTAAGCACACTCCTTCACAAGACGGTGTGTGAAAATGGACAAGACCATCATGGAGAGATGCCCAGGATAACTGTTCAGCATCAGCTGCTCATGTTTGCCTTTAGCAAACCCCAATCTGCAACCCCTCTGTTGAAGGATAGGAATTTAGGTCCTGGCAAGAGTGCAAGCCAGCTGCACTCAGAGATGGATTTTAGTAGTCCTGGCAGGATTATGAGATGCACAAAGGTGCTGGGAAAATGAGGATATGATATAGAGAAGGAATTTTATAGAGTTTGCTTTAGATCTCCTGTGACTTAGGGTACAAGTAATATGTAAGAAAGCGGTATAAAAGTGCAATACATTGCTCTGGCTTGAAGAGTTCTGCAGCTGTCTCCTGACCCAGCTCCTTAAAGCCAAAGAACACGCTTAGCAAAGATAAACATCATGGGATCAACAGGACCAGCTCCATCATCCCTATTCTGACACTGGATATAGAAATTAGACTAGAAAATTTATCCTGAAGTGTTGCAGTTGAGCTCAGTGCAGTAATTTAAGTGGGGAACACTTTGCAATGTTAATGGATGTTTGCTTTCTCTCTCTTGAGATCCTGAACATTTAGCCACCAAATTGGGTCCTCCCTATCTCACAGATCTGCAACAGATCTGGAGGGTTCCCAATAACCACTCGCTGGTGGGAGAGGACTTTCAGCTGGTCACACGCTCGAGGAGTTCAAATGAATCCAGACAAGTGCAGAAAGCTGCTAGCACAGCCAGAAGGAGGAATGCAGACTTTCACATACATAATTTGAAGATTACGGAAAGTGGTTTTAAAGGTCAGGGCTTGCTAATTAAGTTGATGCAATAGGAACTTAACAAAGAAAGTACCACTTATGTACTAGGAGCATTCTTCTCCCGTGATTAATTTCTTAGTGTTAAGTAGCGTGTCTCAGGGTAGAGTCACTTTACACTGTTGCCATAGAGCTCTATTGCCTTAGCACAAGCGGGCAGTTAAAAAACATGTATTATTTGTGCTGTGTTATGTCTGAGCATAAAACACTACAGAAAGTTAGTGTCTCACCTCCCGAAACATAACCTAACATATTTGCTCCAGAGCCTGAAGAACTGTATTAGTATGTGCTACAAAACTCTATTGAAACTTGTCTAAAAGATTACAGTTTTGGTGTTAATAATCACACTTCCAGCTGTCTCCCAGCGCCAGCAGTATTCCAGTTAGCACTGCTCCTTAGAAGTGTGTGTGTGGCAAGACACAACCAGACTGACAATTATTGAGATTTACTTTCTTTATAGAATGTCTTGCACAGAATTTTAAGCTGGGAAAACATTTAGCCAGAACAGACAAAATTAATTTCTGTAACGTATAGATGTTCTGCATGTTTCTGGGTTCTTTTAAATGAAGAAAATACATGCAAATGTTTTCACCCTTCAATTTAAAGTAACCTTGGGGGATGCAATGGTTGCACTGCATCCATTTTCAAAGATCTCTAATATATCTGCACACAGCATTTAAGCCTGGAGTGGTGTACTAGTCTCAACAACAGAGAAGAGCATGCAATCTGGAGGCGTTTCTGCAGGGATCACTGACTTCCCACTAGGAGATTTGTCTTTTTACGTCTTGCTTTGAAGGCCTAATGAACTTAGGAAAAGCAAGAGATTAGAAGGATTTAGGGACCAAAGTCTGATTGACTGGACCGGGACAACTTTGGCAACAAATGCAGATATTGCACTGCTCTAGTTACTCCAGTTTGAAACAGGGCAGAGCAGGGGGATGCGACGGGGCATCCCACTCTCGCCTCGCACGTCTCTTGCTCACCAGGGCCAGGTGGCAGAGGACATGGCAATCTCGTCTGCAGCGCTGACCCTCCTGCTCTTGCATACGTACATCTTTGCGCCATCATCTGCAGTGTCACCGGACAAACTGTCTGAAAGCTGCCAGAGTGGCATAAAAATCTAGATTTTCTAAATTAGAGACAGGCCCTCTGTCTCTGGTCATTCTCTTAGACCAAGCAAGCCACCAACTCCAGGCCAAGCTGGACAGCCAGGGGAGAAGGGCAAACAGACTTGTGCGGGCTGGGTATTGGAGGCTGAGTTCAACCCCACTCACTGCAGCAGCATCAGAACTGTTGACACACCTGCCTAGGGAAAGAAATTGTGTTTGTGCTGTAATTAATTTGCTGCAATTATCTTGTAGTGATTACTTGAGTACACAAGTTAGAAGAAGATTTTTTTTCTCTCCTGACAAAATCGCCTCTGCAGCACCCTGGGTGCAGCTTGGAGGAAGGCGCTTGGCTGCAGGAAGGAAGAATTTGGGGGGAAGGAGGCTCAAAAAAGTCAGGCTGCACTTGCATGAATGATGTGCCCTATTTCCGTAAATCATTCTCTCTGTAAAGAGGCAGTTTAGTTTCAGAAACACTAGCATCTTATGTTATTATCCAAAACACAATAAATGAAACAGCCCCACAGCTATGAAACCTAAGGAGATGATTACTCATCTGTGAACAACCCATTCTCCTCCACACATGAAAGGCATTGATGCAAGAACACAAATTAATCATATAGAGCTTCTTCAGTATCTTTTACTGTCCCCAGAGAGTAAACAATTAGATTCTGCAGTGCATCTGACCTTTCCCTTTGCAAGACTAAAGGCACAAGCACACCATGCAGCCCATCCAGGGCCGAGGCTCCCAATGAGTGGAGCTCCAGGCAGTCTCCAGGATGCAGAAGAGCAAAGGTCTCTCTTCCGACTTGGTTCTTTCTCTGTTTAGATCCCCTTAGTGAGGAAGAGGAAATGAGATGCTGCTGGCTGGTGTACTGCAAAGGACAGACCTGGAGCACAGTGCAGGGGATAACTCCATTTTGCAGGCACCTCCCCTCTGCCATGAGCTTTCAAACGGGAAAAAGCTGTAGGTGCAGGAGCTTCTGAACACTCCTGCAATGTAGTATACATAAAAACAATGCAAATATTGCATATGTGAGCATATGCAAAGAGAGGCACACAAGTTACCCCACTTGTATATAAAATATTTTTTAAACACATAACATGAAATCAGCAAGAGTTAGTGAAAAGGTGAGAGCACCGAAGGGATAAGGTTTTGTGATGAGCTCCATGGGTTCCCACTCTCCCCCCCAGCAATATAAGGGAGCAAGGTGAAGGGAAAAATCACTTCCAGACTGTACACTAGAAGCACTCGTAACTTACTTCATTTGTCCCTTTTGTAAGCAGAAGATATTCTTCAAGTATGTAACGGCATCCTGTACATTTATTTGAAACAAACCTCAGCACCAGTCTGAGTCTGTGCCCGCTGCTCTCACGGGTTACGTGGCCAAAGCTTTGTAAGTGTCCCCTGGGCCACAACGCGCCACTGCTCACCACGCACGTGAGCAGGGAGAGTTTTAAAAACATTAAATGCTAACTTCAAATAGGACTGGTGCTTCTCTCCCTCTTTCCCTACACCATTTAAGCTAACTAAACTAAGCACAAACAAAATGCAGGAAAGATTTTCAAAGACGATAAAGACAGTTAGGCAAATTTTAAAATTCAGTGTGAATTTTGTGTCTATGTCTCCTACCTGTCACAGCTAAAACAAACGAGTTATAGGGACTTTGCCCCACATTGTCTGTAACCTCTATCATCACACATGATGATATTCATATTCATTTCACCAAATATGAAGATGACCAATAGGATTGCTCTGTTCTGTCAAGTCAATTAGCTCAGCTATTATACAGATGTAGCATGTCCCTTTGATTAAATGCCAAATGAAGATAAAGCACTCAACATTGTCCATTAAATATATTTGCCAACAGATTTCATATGTGATGGCAAAAAAAAAAAAAAACCAAACCCAAATCACAGGAGTCTTCATTATGTCACATTATAAATGTGACTAAATCACATTTAGTCTTCACTGCTGGCAGGCAACATAACACGGGCTTCCGTGGAGCAACATTTATTATTGATCTTCCTCTTAATTTAGGAGAATTATTTCTCTTCTCTCCTGAAGATTTAGAAAGAGTCTTTTAAAAATAAATCTGTTCAGTTTGGGCTTTTAATTGGCTTTGCAAGGTAAAAGAATCATTTCCACCAACAAAAATAGGTTTGTTTTCATTAAAAGGGTGACCCTAGCAGCAAGGTAGTGAGGGATTTCAGAGTCCCAGATGAGACAGTAATTAAGAAGCCAGTTACACAATATTATCCCTGTGAAGAATAGCCAAAGCGGCTTTCTGTGGCACTGCTCCCTGCAGTGCATGTCACAGAGTTGCAGCAGGAACACCCTGCAGCTGCCTGCAGCCCATGCTCTGCTCCAGCCAGCCACGGAAGATTAACTTCTTCCCACAGAAGGGAAAGATATAAAAAACAGAACCCTGTCAGCAGCAGATTAAGACTATTTTTCTTCCTCTGGCATCACAAGGTCCCCTCCACGAAAAGCCTGCTCCTGCTTCATCCCATGGGCTCATTTACACGTAGAATTGCTTGTAGTGATGGAGTCCTACAGGTACCAGCACTGGCTTCAGGACAATTATTTCTTAGCATGTACTGCCTTGTGACTTAATGACTTCAAATATTGCCTTTCCCCAAAATGTGGTTCAGCATAGGTTTACAGTGAAGCTGCCTTGATTTCACATGCACATCTGCCACTCAAGACTGCTCTGCTGTACAAACCCTTTGGGTGTTGCTTCCCTCAAAGCGAGACAGTTCAAGGTTACTGAGCAGTGCCTACAGCATCCTCTGCTACAGTGCTTGCTATCTCATGGGCTACCATATTATAAATACACAATAATAGTAATAATTCTATGAATATATAAAATGACATTTGCATCACAACTGCAGTTTTCCAAGTGACATGCCCAAACATCTCTCATCTGAAACATACAGCGCTACTCAACACCAAAATGCAGAACAATACACTTTGCTTTGGTTTATTAAGGTGCAGAGAAGCGGATGGAGGACACAGATTAATCATCTATGTACGATTTGTTCACTTGGCAGAAAATTCACAAACCTGCAGGCTGTGGTGGTGAGCTGTGGATTAAATTAAAAGTTTCCCTGATGCAGAGCCAGTAGCAGCAGGTCACTGCTCTTCCTTCAGATGCTGGAGAAGTGGATTTGCACCTTGCTGGGATTCCTGGTAAATGAACTGATGGATCCGTACACATCACTGCTCACTGCCAAAGACACAAGAAAGCCTCTAGCCGAGTGTGCACAGAAAGGAAATGTCAAAGCCTGTTATTTCAGAGGTGCAGAAGCAGGGAAATGGCCACAGTCTCAGAAGAATTGTGCTACTACACATACATAAAACAATCAGATTGCTCTTTAAAAAGGTGATGCTTAATCCCTAGCAGCATTCACAAGACAGGTTCTCTGCATGCAAAGTGCACTCACCGAGTTTGTGTAACAGGGCACAACGAGGTTCAGTTTTGTATTGCTCATAGTACCTACATGAAATTGGATCATGTTTATTGCAGCTCTTTGCATTGCAGCGGGTTAGGTAAGAAACCTGGTCCCTTTGTGCTGACTACAGTAGAAAAACTAAAATCCTTGTGAGCGCCCTCTTTCCAGTGGATAGAGTTACTTTTGTTTCCGCTCCCCCCAAAGCCAGGGAAGAATAAACACCTTCCCTATAGACGAGCACCAAACTGCTGCAGACTGGGACCCAGCTGGGGTCTGCACAAACAGCGTTCCTCTTAGACAGTTAAGGCTGGTTTGCGGTCAATTTTTTCTCCCTTCAAATCCTTTTAGTTTTCTCCTCCCTGTGAGCAAGCACCCCCCAAGCCACAGTCCCTGCCACGGGGCCCCTGGCTGTGGAGCCGTCAGATGAGGGTCCTGCATGGGCACTGGGACCCTGGCGGGAGGGGCTGCCAGACCCCCAGCACCTGGAAGGTCTCTAACACATCCAGCTCCTAACACTCCCTGCAGACCTGACCCTGCTGAACGCTTTGCCTCTCACAGTGCAAATACAGCTGAAACATACAGGGTTTTCTGATGCAGGGAAAGCCTTCAGGTCCAAACCCTCTGCCCACACCACAGGGAAATGCCAGAGCTCAGCAGGAGACCCATGGCTCGGCAGCACCAGGCCCCGACAGCGAGCGGCTGGGGAGGCAGCACGATGCCGGCCAGTGCCTCGGCAGAGGTCTGCCATTGGCGCAGCTCCCAGAGCGCCGGACCCTCCGTCCCCAGCCGCGGAGGATTTCTGCCCTAATGCAAAACTCACCAGTGCAGCAGCACTGGTAACGCGGGCGTCGAGCCCAGACGCTGGCGAGGATTCGCCCTACCGCAGCTGTGGCTCCCAGCCCAGCACCCGCTGCACGGCAAGGGCGGCTCCAGGGGCGCGCGACGGTCAGCCTCGGTGTCCTGAAACCAGCCTCCGCACGCCACCTCTCCACTGTCCCCATTGCCGGTCCCCCAACACCTTTCCCTGTGGGTGCACAGGTAACATGCTCGCAGCTGGTGCTACCCACGCGGGACGGCCCGGCAAGCTCAGCCGCTGCCACCGGTGCAGTCCTGCCGTCCTTCCTGCAGCTCTCCTGGAGGGCTGCCGGCTTCCAGGAACGGCAGGCGTGCAGAGCAACGTCTGGCTTTGGGTTTGCATCAGCAAAGTCAATAAAGCGAACGGCTTCCGTCTAGCCTGTAGGAATCCTACCGGCAGGAAAAGGATTTTACGCTTTCATTTTAGTTTTCTTTGCTCAGTGAACCATTTGTTTCTCTGAAGACAAAGAGGAAAGGAAAAAATTCATCCGTTATATAATCCCTGTGATTCATTTTCTGCTGCTCTTTATGTGTTGACACAAACCATGCTGGAGAAGGTGAAGAAAGTATGTTTATTTCTGGTTGAAGACTGATTACATCACTATCATGGATAATGTAATAGAATAATTTTATACTCTTGGGAGAAATCTATGAATATATATGAAATCTATGAAATCTAAGAATAAATATGAAAAAGTAAAATATTTTGTTTCCACTGTCTCTGAAGATGAGTGATGATTAAGTGCTGTATTTACAGGATAGTTATCATACTCTAGACTCTGTGCTGAATAAATATTATCTTGAAAGGGTAAAAAAATCCATTGAAATATTTTAACTCACCACAAAATTAAAAAAAAGAAAATCCATGTATTTGTCCAAAGTGAAGGTTAGTTACATGTTAATTATCAAATCCACACAGGATCATTGTCCAAGAAAGCATCCTCTCCTTGCTGACCAGTTCCTCTCCACAGAAGAAGCCTCGGTGGCTTTCCTTGTCTCGACTGATGAACTACTACTGGTTCTTCAGGCTGCAAGACAGAAACGAAGCAGAAGTCACTCTCCCCCCTGCCGTTCCTGGTTCAGAGCTGGTTTCTGTGCACCTCCTGAGGTCTGCCCACGCGTCTTTCTTTCCACCCTTGCCCAGGCAGCCTCAGGAGCATCTCGCTCCCCTTCCCCAGCGGACGGTACCCACTCCCCCCCACCGCCTCTTTTAGCAGCCGAAGCTCCAGAGAGATCCAGCACTGAAGGCAGATCCTAGGTGAACCGGTACTGGGGCAAACCTGCAAATTTTCTCGTAATGACCAAATAATTTTTTAATGTGAGCAATGAGGAAACTTCAATTCTAAAAAAATATATAAACAAACTCTTTCCACCCAAAAACATATTTGCAATTTTAAGGATAGTTTTGTATTTTATGAAAGAAAAATCGATGTAACAATTTGAAAAAAGTGTACTTTCTTTAGGTCTTCAATTTAAATTTGTTTAAGACCCTAGCAAACCCTGCAAAACTTGCCTTGTTTTCAACCCAACACATTTTTGGCCAATGAGGAATTTCTCATTCAGCAAGCATTGGCAATCTCAGGTTTACACTTTGAGAAATCAGTCCAATGTTTATGTTTTACATTAAAATAATTAATCCATACACCCGACACCATGAAACAAAGTTGTACCAGTCATTCTGGTTTTTCAAATTATGATCAAAACAGAAGATATTAGAGATATCTTTATTTTCACCTACATTAAAAGGGAAGGGAGACAATTGAATCCTATAATGAGACAAAGTATTACACATGCTCTCTTCATAGGCAGTATAATTATTCAGCTGCTCTCTGGAACCGAAATAATGACAAATTAAAATGCCTTTCAATTCCATCTACCTTTTACAACTATTCATCTTCTGGAGTTATTATCACTCTAAAGGCTTCTTTATATTTTAGGCATCAGCCACTATATGTTACAGAAAGCACATGGAAATTGTTACTGCTACCAATAAAAGTTGCAGTCATCAAGGTAAGAACAAAACCATTTGGCTTTGTTGTAAAGTATATGGTACAACTCAAGTACTTAATATAATTTCCTGAAATTTATTGGAAATCTTATATCAAAGAGTGCATTCGCTCTAGGTGAGGATGCACAGGAGGGAGCTCAACCTCCGAGCGCCGGGGACGGGGGCTGGAAAAATCCAGGGGAAACAGAAATAACTTTTTGCATAAAATCCAACACAAATTAAGTCAGGAACTGCCAAAGCCTTCCTCTAGTCCTGTCTCCTGCTTTTTGGCACGTCATAAACTTCCAAAGCCCCCAGTGCAGGGACAGCCGCGAAGGGTGCCCGAGGAGGACAGGCAGAGCACCCACCCAGCAAACACCCAGGACCTGCCTTCGCAGCGCCCGCCAGCGCGGGGTCCGGGAAACGGCGGGACGGCGCTGCCCTGCCTTCACCGCTCCTGCTGCGTGCTTTGCCACGTCAGATACCACAACCAGGTACATGTTTCAGCCACAACAGGCTGTAAATATTTGTTTACACTTTCTTAAATAGATTGAAAAAAATACAGAAACGCAATCATGGTGAAGGGTGACATATCTCTAGGCACGATATTTACAATATTTTGATTAGCTGCGATTTCTGAATAGCCAAGCAGCTTGTGTTAATAAATACCCTATTCCAATTAGACATCTGTGTTCTCAATCAGAAAAAAAAAAACCACCAGCACCAAAAAACCCTCATACGCACCAAGCCTGCTGTCATTTGCTCCTCAGCAGGCCATTAATCATCTGGGCTTTCACAGCATGCAACCCAATGACTAGGTGAAGGGCTGCACAGGAAGATCTTCAGAGCACACCTTCCAAACTAGAAATGACCATTCTCAACCCCCAGGCACTCATTTTGACTGAATACTGCACTCCGGTACATTTAGATTCCTAGAGGATTGATTTTACTCCAATGATAGCTGCAGGATTGGGTCCCCTCTCTGCAAAAATCCTAAAATTAATCAGAAAGCATGAGTTTGAAAGGGAAACCTAGACATGTATTAGCATCTATGAATGTGTAAATGAGTGGTTATAAAACCCCAGAATACATTTGTGAGCTCTAGATGTGGCAGAGAGATCTGGCTGATCAAAGACAAAACAAAGGTGAAAAGATAAAATTCTTCTTTATGGAAGTGGGAATCATTATCCCCATATAGTGAGACTCTTAATTACTAGGGCTGGATCTCAGCCTCCGATCGCTGACAGCCAGAACGGCAGAGGATAGCTCACAGCTCTCGCTATCCGGCACATTATTATAGCGTTTGATATATTTGCAACCAGCCCAGAGATGGCACTAACATCAAATGTGGGTCTGGGCTCTGGTACTCTGCCAACAGCATCTTTGGTCCTTTCATCCGCAAGCCCCTGAGGAGCTACTTCAGACCTGGAACCGGGCCCTCTGGTGCATCTTCCCCAAACACAGCTATTTCCTCCTGGATGCAGGGACGAACACAGCACCCTGTCCCCAGTCCCACTGCCCGCACGTGCTAATTAAAGGAGGGAGGCACTTTTTGCAAAGCCCTAAGTTAACATTTCACACGAGCATTTCTTTGACCCAGAATCTGAATCTCCTCTGGCTTCCTTCACAACTACCTGGGACTTTAATTCTCTGTTGTTTGTTGCAAGTCACTTTTAGCAGTGATTCTTCATCTTTCCAGTTTACATAAACCAGAAAAGAGGGAAGTTTTGTTTCTTTCAGCCTACAGTAAGCAGTAAGGAGCAAGGCTGGCATGTGATTCTCTCCCAGTATTTCAGAGATAACGTGCCCTCATTCCTGCAGCTCCTCACGAGCCGGTGTTTTGGCCACCACCGGTCCCCATAGAAACGGAGCTGCTGGTGCTGACCACGGTCCAGCCAAAGCGGGCACCGGCACCGCCGCCTGCCTTGCGCCTTGCTCGTCATTCCACTGCTCTTCTGCCCATTGGGAGAAGGGAGAAGGGGAGATTAAAAAAAACCACTTCTATTTCTGGAAAGCAAGTCAAACAATGACTCAATCATCTCTACACAGTTCATAAATACCTAATTAAAGGTTTAGTGCTCCTCCCCGCTGCAGATGTTCCAGAGTCCAGCCACACTTCAAAACCTGCTTCTGTGCCGGCATGTGTGCATGCAGCCGCCAGCGTTGCTTATCAGAGCCCCGAACTGGAGCTCTACTTTCTGAAGACATTTAAAAAGCAGCCCTTGCTCGGCTGCTCTGTGTGAATGCACATTCCCATCAGAGCCATGATGAACACTGCCTGACCCCTGACGTAAGCAGACTGGATGCCAGATTTGTGATGCCTTAAAAGAAATATTCTCCTGTATCTGATTCTCCTGTATCTGAGCCCCAATTCCTGACTTTATGATAGGATAAAAAAAGGATGCATTTTTTCCTTTATTTTCAAATATATAGCTTAAAGTACCTACACGCTGGAGAAAAACTGGGAGCTAGTAGACATTATCTTGCTTTGCATATTCATTGGCCAGAGGGATAAGGACTAACTCAATATTAGCTACCTCCTCCTGCATCTTTTATTCAACACCAAAATACCAGCCAAGACACTTTCAGCTTCCCCCTCCAACCCCTTTTTTCCCCATCTTTTGGTCAAACAAATTCAGTCGGAAGCATTCAGGCAAGCCCCTGAGATTCCTGTAAATAACCAGCTAAGCTCTCCCCACCAGACACCCCCAAAGGAAGAACAGGTCAGCTGCCGGGTACGCAGCCTTCAATTCCTGCTTTGCTAATGGAGTTCCAGTACCATCAGTGCCACGCTGAGAAGTGATGGAGGTCCAAATAACATGGCCTGCTAAGCAGTAGTTCAAGGGCTGCTGTACAGTGGGTTATTTAAAGCAATCCTAGCAGTGGCTCGGTTGTGTGTTGCTCTCTGGAGAGCTCTAAAGAACTATAATAAATACCCACAACTTGACTCATTCCTCATAAAAGTTCTTCTCTCCTAAAGCAGCTTTTCAGAAGACTCATCTGCCCAGTATTTTTTGGGTGCTACCAGCTTCCAGCCTGCAATCACCTTCCCTGCTAACCTGTCCCAGAGCAAAATCCCTTTCCTTTACAAACTGTTCCCCCCCCCCTTTTTTTTTTTAAGCCTGCTTTTTTATGAAAAAAAAAATCACCAAAACCTTTCTGTCTCTCCTTCCAGTACCATCAGTGCCACGCTGAGAAGTGATGGAGGTCCAAATAACATGGCCTGCTAAGCAGTAGTTCAAGGGCTGCTGTACAGTGGGTTATTTAAAGCAATCCTAGCAGTGGCTCGGTTGTGTGTTGCTCTCTGGAGAGCTCTAAAGAACTATAATAAATACCCACAACTTGACTCATTCCTCATAAAAGTTCTTCTCTCCTAAAGCAGCTTTTCAGAAGACTCATCTGCCCAGTATTTTTTGGGTGCTACCAGCTTCCAGCCTGCAATCACCTTCCCTGCTAACCTGTCCCAGAGCAAAATCCCTTTCCTTTACAAACTGTTCCCCCCCCCCTTTTTTTTTTTAATTATATGAAGTATGACAGCTACATAAAATGTTTTGTTGCCTTGGCAACTGCAATCCACTGGCTTCAGACTGAGTTATAAGGAAGAAGACAGTCTTGACACTAACCAACAATAATAAGAACAGCAAAAAACAGTGGGCAAAACACTCTCCAGGGTACGCAGGAGTGCTGCAGGAGGGATGGCTTCCTCACCTGGCACCCCAACGCAGAGCACAATTGCTTCACCCTGCACTTGAGAGCCAAGGTGCTGCGATGACCCAGCCTTGCTCTGGGACAAAGCGGCAGTGGAAACTCGGCAGAAGTACCAGGTTTGGATTTGAAAATTAACTTTCTTTGTATAGAAGAGGTAATTGCTTGTAGAAAGCTACAAAAACATAGATGCAGCCCTGCCAAAATCTGTTGTGTTTCTGCTGCCCTGCACATCCCTTTGCGTTGGAAACAGGTCTGAGCTGAGGGCACGTGTACATTCAGTCACTCGTACAATAGTCAAGACACGATGTAGAATAACTTTTCACAATGTATTCATTTACAGCACTAGCAGTGAAGATTTCTTCATCTTTGTCTGCACTATAGACAATTTCTGTAGTCAGGAACATGAGCTGTATGAACTGCTTTACCTTCCTGAATTCTTTTGCTACCTGCTATTATCACAAGCGCCCAACCTGTGCAGCCGGCTCTGTACAAACACCGTGTACAAGGTCATCTCTGTATATGTGGCAAATAGAAGAACTACAGTCATGAGACCCCCCCCCGACTCATTCTGGGGCTGTATCTCTGGGTCCAGCCACATTCAGCCGTGCACATGGCTGTTACAGACCCTTTAGACCATGGGGGGATAACTGATTCAGGATAAAAGATATGGGTAACTCATTCCCTCAGTCCCACATAGAGGACAATGAAGCTGCAAAAACAGCTTTAAACAAGGAGAGTAAAATCTGGTTACATACTAATTACAGGGTGGGAAGAGCTTTTGTTGTGCACAAACCCAAGCTGCCAATCTACTGTCTCCCATGCTTCTGCACTTTCCTATAGGCGACGGAGAGATCTGTGCTGTGCTCGGATACTTAGCCTCAAAGAAAATTGTATAAGAATGAACAATGGATGGAGGAAATAGAATAATCAGAGCAATTTCCCATAGAAATCGGTCAGACGAATGTCTCTAATTGGCATTCCATTATTACATTTGTAACATACTTTCTTTTGAATTTATTACTTCCTTTCCTCTTGTACTGAATGCCCATGAAAATCTCTTGGGACCAGATTTAAGTCATTATGAATAAATGATAAGAAACTAAATTTAGAAAGACTGATAAGAATATTAATTTGCAAAAGAGGAAGGTCCTCAAAAAAAAAAAGTGGGAGTCCTGCAGGCTTCTGCACCACTCTGGTGTTCCCTGCACAGGCTGGCTTGATCCTCACCGAGATGAAAGAGAAATGGGCCTTCCCATCAATAATTCATGTGCTTTCAGAGCTCTGGGAACGCCTGTGAGTGCCACCGAGCCTTGACGCTAAAATAGTGCAATGCTGTTTGGCTTGCTGGCATCCCAGTGAAATGGGCTGGGACACCGGGAGCCTCCGTAAAGCAAACCCAGCCTTCCCCGCACCGCCTGCTGCTTCCTTCCCAACCAGCCCGTGTGTTCAGGACAGTATTTGTCTGTACCCTGCTGCTTTATCATCACCCCCCTGGTTCCCTGGCATTTCTGCTCTGGAGGAGTTGCTCTTGCGAGTTTGAGCAACTGCAGGAGGTTCTTCTGCCGAACAGCAGCAATCCCCCCACCACGGAATGGGGATTCCTCCACTTCCCCATCCTACAGCCTGGCCTCCTGCCATGTACGCTCAGTCGGGGAGTTGAGGGTCTTCTCCCCAGTGGACAGCAATAAAGGGATGTGAATTATTGTCTCAACTCCTGCTGATTCTTTACCCAGATATTCCCTTCAATCCCAAGCTCTGCAGTGAATGCGCTCCCTGTTAGGCTCCTACTCCAGCTACAGAAAGAGATGAAGAAGATCCTTAGTCTTTGCAATTTTTGTCAGAGTATGTCAGAAGAAAACATTTGGGAAAGCAATAGATGCAGAAGGAATTATCTTTCTGCAGAACTGTCTAAGTGTGGAGATGACACTGCTAGTTGCAGGTGACTGAAAAACAAAAGCAGAAGGTGTGGGTATAAAACAGAGGATGTGAGGCACCCTCCTGACACTGAAAAGGAGTAGCGCATCTTTTCTGCACATCTGTATTTCCTGTCCATAAGGCTGCTCTGATTTGAAATGAACTCCTTTATCCTTTGCAATAATACCAGCAGCAACAACAGCAATAATAATACAAACTCAGAATGACTGGGCGGGGAAGGATAAATTACAGCTCTCTGCCCGGGCAGCACATCACAACTGCTCTCATTCCAGGTTTCCAATGGGAAGAGCTGTCTGCTCTGTTTTTCAGTAGTGGGAGTTTGTTGCACTGGGTACAGACGCGGACCCCATCAGCACTGTCCTGCACGCTGCACACATCACCTGGTGGAGCAGGGGTGCACCATCAGTTAGATGTGTTAAAAAAGAAAGGGAGATGGAGGCAGTAAAGGACTTACTGAAGGTCCCAGATTGCTCGTGGCACAGCCTAAAACCATGTCTTGCTTGCCTGACCCCAGCCCTCTTCTCCACAAAACATCTAGACTGGTAGGTGTGCTGGATCGCTACAGCCACTCAACAACTGCCTCTCCTTCCACTTCACCCATCCTCTGCAAAGAGCAGGGGGAGAACACCACCTCATTAGAAAGTCTGACGCCATCAGTTCCTTCTGCTAATTGAGATCCTGACTATGACTACACGCTCAGGTCCAGAAAGGGTAGCATTTGGAAGACATTCAAATGCTCCATGAATAAATTGGATAGAGCTAATGTGAATAATACCAGGAATCTTAGAAGGTCCAACATCAGCTGGGGAAGGTCTGCATTTATCCTTTGGTAGCTTAAGCAAAATTAGACGTTAGTACTTATGGCTGGTTCTGATCATCCTGCCTCATCTTTCAGACTGCCCTTAAAGCTACCTGAAGTATTTCAGTAACTAATGACACATTTTACATCCCTCCTCTAATCTGGGCTGTCCTGAGTGCTTCAGCCTGAAACTGTTCCCAAAGCTCACATGTAAATGTATTGAGAGATTAGTTCACTAATCTACTCTCTGGTACCATGTATCTTTATCACTTCATTTTAATAATTTGTACTAATTGACAGAGTAGACTCCCTCCAAGTCTCAAAGTTGGGTAATACATAATTGCTCTAAATCACAGCACACACACTCTCACTTGAAAACGCCTAATCCCACTACACTCCCAGTGTCTCTTCTGAGGTTTAACACATGAAGGAAGCTGCAAACTCTGTATCATTAAGCACGAATGCCTGTGGCATCAGGACCAGACATCGTTACTGTCTTGGGTTACTGCTGCCCATTTCTTCTTCATCCGTCCCAAACCAGTACCCCTGCTCAGTTTGAGGAGAGGATGGGCAGATATTTGGGTTCCTCAGCATCCTCTGACATTTTCAGTGGGGAGGGACAGCAAACCTATACCCTGGCTGAGGACACGGGGAAGAGCTGTGCAAAGCTATAAGGTACTCTGTGCTGTAAAGGCATACAGCACTGTCACGAGCAGAAGTAAGGAGTGCTCCTGCCCAAAAGACAATAACCTATCAAGGACAAGCTGAGGACAAGGGGTGTCCCTGAGGACGTGCGGAACAATAGCCATGTGTGGGAGTTTCCTGAGAAGGGGGCTAGAGGAGGGGTCTGCAGGAGAGAAGGAAGATGTTCAGGAAAGCAGGACATCCCCTTAACACATTTCACCTCTCCAGGCAGGAGCCCCTGTCCCCAGGACATCTGCAGGCTCATGACTCCCCAGCCCCAGCTGAGCCTGCAGGATTATCCCAGAGTCTTTAGGCAAAACCCGGGAAACCAGGACAAACCTCCAGCAGCGAAATGCAGCAGGCTGCATGGAAAGCGCAATGAGCTGACAGCAGGATTTCACTGGGGCACGCCGTGACTGGGGGGAAATTAGGAGCAAACAGCCCTCTCTGCTTCGGTGGAACTCCAGGAAGCCCATCTGGGCTCAGCCCTGCCTTTCTCAAGCTGGAGATGCCTCCGATATATGTGTTTGCAAAACACCCAGAGCTCCTCAGATGACAGGGTTATCAAAGTGTAAAGCATTACAATATAAGACAGGAGGCCACCGGGAAAAGCACGAAGATACCCACTTGGTCTGATGTTTGGAGCCCTTCAGGTGCGCGTGGTACTGCTCTATCGAGTTCAGGGTGACGTTGCAGATGTTGCACGTGTAGCTGCGCTTCAGGCCTGCAAAGAAAACCCAGAGTCATTAATTGTGCACTGCCCTCAGCACCGGCTGTGCATTTCGGTGCAGGCTGAGGGCAAGCGCAGGGCTGCACCAGGAGGAAAAACACCTTCGTGGCTAGGCTACAGACTGTTCAGAATCAAAATGGCAGCTGGAAAGTATAAATGAGTGAAAATGGCTGAAGAAAGTGTGGGGGGGAAGGCATTAACCCTTGCCCCCAGCAAACTTGTAATTAATTAGAAGGTACTCAGATCTCAAATTTCATTTCCAGTTTCCTAGACATTTCTCTTTACAGTAACCCATGTATTTACTTTTCCCAGTCAGGGTATCCAAGCATTAGTGAAGCCTAAAGGAGTATTTTTAAGAGGCACAGACCGAGCAGAACCAAGCAGGGTTCAAAGGCAAATCCCTCCTGGAGACCACGGTCCCTGCAGTTCATCAGCACCGGCATCCCTCCCCTGTGGCTTTCTCACAAATCATCATTGCACTTAGACTAACGAGCACACAAGGCCCCATTATTCCCCTGGCTTTTGGGTAGCGAGCACAATTCAGGGCAATTCCTCATTAGTGTATTTAGGAGCCAGATCACTTAGGAACCCGAAGCGAATGGCCATGTTTGCTGAACGCACCCACTGACCTCCGAGAGCCAGCAACTCGGCAGCCTTCATCTGAGTGTCAAAGCTGGAAGCCTGGCGCGGTTACCAGGTGGCCATCCAAAAGCTGGAAGCCAGGAGCTCATTTGCCTGACGGATTTAGTCTTGGCTGCAATACCTGTCTACAGCCCCTGACCGCAAAGCAGACCTTGCTTTACTAATTTTAGCCCTTCACAGATACAACAACAAACAACTATTTATAAAGCTGTTGCTCTTGCTGCTGGCCAACTGAGTACCACTGAACTAGAAATAACATCTCAGCGGGTTTACGGTAGAAATGTTATGAAATTTTGTTGGGTTTTTTGTTTTGTGGGGGCTTGGGGGGTTTTGTTTTGTTTGTGGTTTTTTTACCTTCTAACAAATTGCTTAGCTGCCTCTGCTACTTCCCATTTCATTGTTTATTTGATTGCCACAGTTACAAGTGATTTTCTAAGTAAATATACTGCATTTTATTTTATTGTGATGTAAATAGCAGAGAACATGATCTAAGTGCAGCAGTGCAGTTGGCTGAGCAAGTTAACGTGAGAGCAGACAGCGCGGGTGACTCTGCTGGACTCCAGAGAAGTGCACAGGTCATAAGCATGCAAGGTTTATCTCCTGCTATCAAAAAGTAGACAAATGGTGTCAGCAGCACTGAACCAAATCACACAAATACCCCCAGAGCAACAGAAATGGGGACTGTGGCCTGTCCCGCTCCCTGGGTCACAAAAGGGCAGAAGCTGCACCCTCAGATGGGGGCCACTGGACCCACGGAAAAGACACCCACCCCGAGGCGCAGCACCCACAGCTCCCAGCACAGGAAAAGCGCTTGGTTTAAACAGCATCTCTCTCCTAATTCACTGGTCTGCCTCTGGGCACAGACTGCAGGGAAGAAAAAAAACCAGGCAATTAAGCAGATTCATGCACATCTCAAACAGAAGCTGCAAAGCGATTTATAAGCAAAGTCACCAAAACAGTCTCTTGGCGCATTCACTGGAAAACATCCAAGCTGAAGAACTAAACCCAACAAAATCAGCCTGTGCTTCGCCTATTCAGCTAAGATCAAACTTCACATCTCTGAGACATCCACTGCAGACAAGACACTTATTCACCTGAAGAGTGTGCATGCACAGAACGTGAACAGGAGACTGTAGGATTATAACGGCAGGCACTGCCGACCAGAGAATGATAATAAGAGAAGAGCCACCTTTCTCTGTATGCAACTCAGAAATGTCTCCAAACTATTCCACTGATTGTCATGTAAGGTAAAAAAGGCAAGAGACAGGAGATGATTTATGGATATAATAAGAATTGCTCATTTAAAAATTGTAATAGCTTTTATCTTGCTACCAAAGTTCAGTTTTTTACTGGAGATTGATACTCAGACGGGGACAGTTATTACGGCTTTTCTTCCGACACCATCCTTTCCACTCCATGTTATTTCAGACCTTCTAATAAAGTGAATTGTCCTGGGTAGGTCCCAGGAAAGGGGGAAGAAGGTCAGAGTTAAGGAAGATGTCCAGGGTTACGGATGCAACCTCTGTACAGCACAGCCTAAGAAAAACAGTTGCCTGAGATGCCCAGAGAGATACAAAACCTGCTATTCTCAACACTATTTAGTGTACTAAAAAGGAAAATTTTTTCTTCCTCATTTAACAGTTTGCATTTCAGAATTACAATTTAATGACTTAAGCCTGAGAGTATTTTCAGTTCTCAGCAGGACAAGGAAATCAAGATTTTGCCGCCTTTGAAAAGCTGAAAATCTAAAAATAGGAACCCAGCAGACAGGCAGCAATCAGAATTAGAGGTGAAGGAGAAAAGGCCTTTTCCCCAAGACAGTGTGCTGCCCAGTGGCTGCTGAAAATGGCTGATATTATTTTTGATTCGTGTCAGATTAGATTTCCTGGGAACATGCAGGCTCTTGTCCATTTCTGAGGCATTTATTCTTAGCGCCCTGGTGCACTCCTCCCTCCCTCTGGAGAGGATATTAGCCTGCTTAGCACATGGTAGATCAAGTAATTATTTACACACTAATGTTCTATTTTGCCCTTCTAGACGGGTTTTCACCCAAAACATTCCTCAATGACTTTTGCAATCACAGAAGAACATGATGCTGCCAGGGAAGTTCCTCCACACCTGCAAAAGCTGCAAAATCAGATTTGATTAATTTCTTTCTCTTTTTTTCTTTTTAATTTGTTTCTCCTTCCATAAGGAAGTGACCTGGCTCAAGAGACGACTACTAGCTAGGTTCAAAAAAAATCTATTTTTTGTGGGAGAAATGAGAAGCCTTTTTTAGGAACTATGACAACAACAAAACCAGTTCCTTGCCCTTCTGCAACATCTGACATTCCCAGTCCCTGTGCCGAGGCAGCATCCCGGCCGCTGGCATGCCCTCAGCAGGACGCTCGCCAGGCCCAGAGGAGCAGGCTGGCATCACAGCCCCAAGGGGTCAATACCCAGACCCCAAACACACAGACCCGGCAGCAGTCGCTGGCGGCATGCTGGGGGTGGAGGAGCAGCCTGCCCAGTGCCGGCAGCATCACCGTGATGGCTCGGGGTAAGGGAAGGGCTGTGTCCCCCTGCGGCGCCCACGCGCTTCGCAAGCACGAAGGGCAGGAAAACAAAACACTTTCTGGTTTCTACAAAGGGAGCAAACCTGGCAACAAGACAGGGAGGGTCGGTACAAACCAGAGCGTGGCAGAGGTCCCAGGACAGGACGGGACTCTCTTCTGCATAACTACAATTTAACTGCATTATTTTTCTACCTTGGGGAAAGAGTACAGCAGTTTCAGAGCAGATTTACAGAAACAGTCACTTCTCTGCCTCATCTAACATGTTTTCACCGAAAAGACAGAGTGCAGCTGAACGCACATTAAACACCTGTTTCCCTTCTGGACATCCCTGAGAGGGACAGCAATCTGAGGGCTCTTACTCCTGGTATGTAGGGCAAAACCGTACAAGAATTAGCATAGAAATGCAGACTTAAGTGTTTCCAGACCCTGATTCTGTTGTCTCCCTTACTATGCTGAGTGTCAGAGAGTGGTTTCTTCTCTCCTCCTCTTTTGTATTTTAACATCCTAATAATTCCCTTGGCATCACAGATTGCATTAGCATCACTAACATTACACATACATTGCCATTACCGTAAACCACTGATGCTAAAGTAATTTCTGTCCTGTCCTCCTAGAAAAAAAGGGAATTGCAAATTTTAGAGTCTCTGTGGTCGGGTTTCTGCTTTGCACTGATTCACTTCCATGAAGATCTGAACAGAGCGTTTCAAACTTAATTGAAGGGCTCAGCTTAAAAATACCAGAGTTGTGGAATTCTTACCATGGGCTGCTGCGCTCCTGAGGAACGGTTTTAATGTACCATGTAATAGTCTCTTTTGACTTTCCACAGCCATTTTTCTTTGCAGAAATTGTTAAAACAATTCATTTAGAACAAGTAATGTATGGCATTCTCAAATTTGATCAGTCTATGCTTACCATAATTAACAGCATAGGCTATATACACACTTACCATTCCCCAGCTGTATCTACAGGCTCCCAAAAAATCACTTTTCCTTTTTGAACTTCAGACACTAGCTATACTAACAGTCCCACTTCTCTCAAACACCTCATACACCTCTCACCTAGGAATTTGGTCCAACATAAACATCTTCTTTAAAAATATTTCAAAAATATTCAGATAAGCATTTGAAAATAGCAACTAAGCAATAATGCAGAAGTATTTAAATAGTCACCTATATTTTTACGTGTCGTGAGGTAGCATGGAACAAAAATCAAATTGCAAATATGCTTACAGATGCATATAATTCCTTACTGAATTTATTCTTGATGCAATAGCAATGGTTCTATAGTCAAACCCTCTCTCCATAGCTGGCAGCTCCTGTTTCCTTTATTAAGCCAACAGGAGTCAGAAATCACGTACATTCATGCCACAACGCAGGGAAAAGGATGGAAAAGGCAGCACGCGGCTGACACGGGCGATGCGTTAGCACCCTTGCTGCAAGACCAAGCCCTCGGACCATGCCGTGACCACTGCACGGCAGAGATCGGGACCGGGGAAGTAAGAAACTGGTAATACCTTAAATTAAGGTAATAAGGTTCTAATGCTCAGCAGCTAATTTAACAGCATACATTAACAGCAGCCTTATTGAATCTTAATTACTTGTGTAGGTGGAAACACCATCAGCGATTACAGTTCCTAACCGGGGACACTGATTTTTTTTCCACCAGCATGTCAAGGCTGCTCATGATGATGAATAAGGGGGAATCCTGTCCCTCCTCCCCACATCCAGCACAAGAGGGACTCGGCACTGCTCTGCCGCAGCGGCTCTTCCCACCAGCTAGAAAATGTGGCTGCAGAATGGGCCAATTCTGTGAACTCGCTCATGCTCAGCAGAATCACATGTCTGCTAGCACACATGGGTACGTTTTAGATTGATGGAAACATTGCCGGGGCTGGACCGGCCGGTCAGGAAGACACCAGAAGCCGCGCCGCGCTCCCCAACACCGCACTGCCCCAGGGCGGCCGCGCTCCTGCTCGCCTCGCGCGGATGGGCGTTCCTGCAGCAGAACAAGGGCTGCAGGAGCTCTCAGCTGAAATCCGGCATCCTGAGACGGGCTTGTACAGGAAAAGTATTGAGTGTGATATGAACTCCACCAGAACGAGACAAGGAGAAAGGAAACTAGCCTCAGGTAAACAGCAGGCTGAAGCCACAGGGCAACAATCACCTCCAGAATATCAAAATTAATAGCATTTGATCTCACTGGAGCTTACCAAAGCTGCCAACTTGGCTGAAACGTTGGTTTCATAAAATGCACTGAACCAAAGCGTGTTGGAGTTGAGTATTAGCTCAGCAGGCAGTCTGCAACAGGAACGTGGTCCCGATCAGAGCAGTCTGTGTTAGGAAATGCTGAGCTCTGTCTGTATTCACATCTACTTTTGCATTCTCACGACATCAGCATTCCCTACCCTGCATCACGACATGCGCTCATGTAAAATTGAATGTACTCTTATATCCATTAAATAAAATATTAACAAGTAAAGTCATTAATGTCATTCTGCATAAAATGCATTAAAACACATTCCAGGGGAGTACTTATTAAATCGCTTTTTACTAACCAAAAGTGACATCACAGAACGAAAAGTATTTATAAGGCATACAAAGAAATTAGAGCTGAGAAGGAAAATGAAACTAAGCTCTTTGCTTGATTTTTCAAGATAGCATCTGCAACTATGACAATTTACCTGAAAATACAAAGGCTTCAGGTGACAACATCCCTGTGCAGCTGTCCCGATTCTGCTTTACTGCAGAGGCTGCTGTATTTTATTTTAGGGATTCACAGTGTAATCCCCTTGAAAGGCACCAGTTTCTGCTCCAGGGCCTGGTGTTTTTCTTGTTCACCAGGGACCAAGTGTCCTGGGAAGAAGACCCATGTTCCTGCGGTTTACAGGATCCCATCTAATCAGCTCCAGGTACACAAGGCTGGCCCTGAATCTGTCTCCATCGCTTTGTAAAATTCAAGTTTTACTGACAGGCATCAAAGAGAGCCCAAGGTGCCTTGGCAAATCGTTTGTTGTCACACAAAAGGTGCTGAAGCACAGGTTATGAACACTGACGAGACGAAGGAGGGTCTGCCTGTACATTAAGTCTTCTGCTCATTTTGTTCATTCAAAGGTGTACATATAGGAGAGGAAAGGACACACTGAATCCACTTAAAGCCCAGACGTTCAAACACTGCACCAGCCTTCAAAGAGAGCGCATTTTGCTGCGGGGTTTTGGCTCAGCACCAGCAATAAGCAGAGTCCATTACTAATTAAATTCCCCATGAATGAGATCTGCCGGTCTCTGTTGCGAGGCCTCTACCCCTGCAGAGCCCACCTGCATTACAGGAGGAACAAAAGAGAGCTCAGCGACAAAGCCCAGACTTTCAAACACTGCACCAGCCTTCAAAGAGAGCGCATTTTGCTGCGGGGTTTTGGCTCAGCACCAGCAATAAGCAGAGTCCATTACTAATTAAATTCCCCATGAATGAGATCTGCCGGTCTCTGTTGCGAGGCCTCTACCCCTGCAGAGCCCACCTGCATTACAGGAGGAACAAAAGAGAGCTCAGCGATGGATAATGCCAGACATGAAGTAAAACTGGTGAAACGTGACCTGATGGAGCAAAAACGCAATTCGCTTTCTGTCTGGCGCAGGCTGTGGGAAGGCAAGAGCTGCCAGACAGAGCCGCACCAGTGCCTCTGACGGAGCAGCTTCTGCTCCGTGTTGCTGAACAGGCGCAAGCTGTCAGGGAAGAGCCCAGAATTCAGGGTTTGTTACCATACCCACGGGTTTTTGTCTTTTTATGATCTGCTCCAGGATCTGCTGGGGCGCAGCAGCAGCTAGAGGAGGCAGCTCTGCAGGAAGAAAACTCTTCATTTCTCCCTCTTTCAGGGCATGTCCATGCGCTCTCCTAACGAGTAAGAGCAGAGGGGTCTCCAGGCCAGCCCTCAGAGCAGGGGGTCCTGGACAGGCTGTGCTGGCAAGGCTGGAAAGCCGCACAAAGCCGCTCGGAGAGACCGGGCTGGACCCTGCCCAGAGCAGCGGTGTGCACTGCCGAATAACTCGCAAAGCGCCCTCCACTCGGCCAAAGCATGTGGACTGTGTGCACTCGCGTGTATTGCAGCTTTAACTCAATACAGACTAGAGAAATGGTGCTGTTAGTGAGGTTTCTTTTTCCTTTTTTTTCCTCCTCTTTCTTATTTCTGAGAAGAAAATAAGACTTCAAAATTGCAGGATGAGCACTTGGCAAGAAGTATCAATGTTTTTGTTTCCTATAAATATCAGTTGTCTAAAAATATATCTCTATTCTTATTTCTCCAAATACACATTCATATTTATCAATAAATATTTTATTATAGCCATTATCAAAACATCAAAGGCTGCTGGAATGTTTTACTTCAACCGACACTGCTTGTTCCAGGCTCACATAATGCATCAAATGTTCGTCTCCCACAGCAGTCAAAATAGAATTAATATTTAAGTTGTGATGGGAGAAGCCACCGGGGGTAGCGTAGAAAGGAAATGAGTTTGCATTCTAGCGAATACCGAGGCAGCAAAACAAGCGCAGAGCAAAGAGAGCACACAGCTATAATCCCTACCAGGTTCTGTCGAACACCAAACCCGCTGGACATCGAAAGCAATGGTCAGACAAGATTTCACTGACAACCTCGGACAGACTGCCACTGGGTATCTCTGAACTGCCACTGTTATCATTTCTCTTGAAGTCAGATATGACTTCATCTGCCAAGGTAAGGCTATTTTCTCGGACAGAAGGCAGATCTCATTCTGTGTTGGCTATTGCAGAGATCTACCTTCTACATCTGTAGAGATCTGCTCTAGCCTCACAGCTAAACGCATACAGGAGAGCATATCACACTCCCTAGTTAAGAAAAATTGTGAAAAAGAGGATTTCCCAGCCATACTGCTACTCCAGCAGCAGAGGCAAGCTTTGCAGGACACCATCAGCAGACTCAAGGACATCTTCCTTGGCTCACTGAGTCTGGCTGGGCAGCTCGTTGGCATTAGAAAGCACTGGACACCCGTGAACTGAAGACTCCGAAACAACAGCCTGGAAGCATCCAACCAGAGGACCAAAGCTGGCTTCCCCCTGTACCTGGGGATGTGTACGGCCACGGCACAGCTCTGCAGTACCCCTCTCCTGCAATCGATGGACACTGGCAGAACCACACTAGATTCAGGTGCAAATCCCAACCATGCACAGAACCACCATAAAGTTAAAAACCAACGCGGGCTGATGAGTATGTAAAGCCCTCCAATTTCAACTCTCCTAGGCACAAGCTAAATGAATAAAACACTTCACAACTGATTTATTTACAGTTAATGACATCCTCAGCCACTCTTGAGCTTGGCACAGTTCAAAGTACTAAGCAATTCCATGTTATTGTCCCATGTTTTATTTCCCCGCATATTTTCAACAGCGGGCAGTGACTCAGCCACATGAATCATTTATGGCATTGTGAGTCACACTAGGTAGCACACAAAGGATCTGGATAACCATTACAAGGTTTATTTGAGATCAAGAAATACACGATATACTGCATAGACATTGGTATTTAAAGGAAAATTATTTCATTTATAGCAAGGGGAGAAAAAAGGTATTTTAAAATGTTAATGCAGTGTCTTGCTGGCAAACCAGACTTCCTCTCCCGTGTGGTTTTGAAAATCAAACCTGCACTTTTTCCTGAACCTGCTTCAGTCAAATACATTGTGTGCATACAGGAGTATAATCAAGACCACAGAGAAAACTTCAACAGGAGGCTCATACCTCTCCTCCTGTAATTACACCTCTATATTAAAAAGGCACTTTGTTCAGAATTCAGTCTTAGCTGTATCCTCAGCCGGCATAAATTAGCACATCTCCATCAACAGGCACAGTGTGACGGAGCCGGTCCTTCATCAGCACCAGGCGGCAGCTGCGACCTGGAGGGACCAGGGATGCTCAGGGGCTCTGGCAACCGTGGCTACCAGCTGGGCCGCGGCTCCGCTCCGCACGAGGGGGGCTCCCAGAGGGATGCAAGGCCCAAATCCAGGTGACTCCTGGGCACAGTCCCCACGGGGACCCCACAGGTGCCAGAGCCCCTCCCGGCAGGGCCAGGATGGACGGACAGACAGATGGACAGCTGCTCTCCCTTCGGCAGGAACACAGAAAACTTGTGTTTAACAGACCCATAGCAAATGCTCGGTTCCTCTTTTCTGCTGCTGACCCAGGGCCATTGCCATGTTTTACAAGCACTAATGAAATCACAAAAGACAGCTAATGCCCCACTCTCCATCAGGGAGATGTAGGGAGTGCTCTGCCTCCAGCAACAAACATCCCCGTCCCCATTTCCCCGAGGGGCTGAGCACTTTAATGTGTTCTCCTCTCTCAGCTCACAGGGATAGTCCACATTTGCTCGAGGACAGAAGTGTGTGCTAATGGAAGGGACTATTTCAGGAAGAGGCAAAAGAAATACCTAGGAAACAACTTTTAAAGGACACTGCTAAAACTGCAGACTGTCATCTTAGAGGAGAGGACTTTTTTTTACGGTAGCGGGAACCTCAAAGCAGTAGGAGCACCGCAGTCTCCCCTGCACCACGTGACCAGAGGAACAGTGACCGCGGCGGGCAAGGGCAGTGGTGCTGTGGTCACTAGATCCCATGGGGAGCAGGTCCTTGCTCTCCGCGTACTGGTGCTCTCACCTCTCAGCTCTCCCAGGTCCAGGGTCTTCCCCAGCTGCTCCAGGAGGTCGGCCCTGGCCGCGTTCTTCTTGTGCTTTTTGCCATCGTAGTGCTGCTGTGCCATCATGGGGTTGTTGAACCAGGCTGCGCAGAGCTGGCAGTATCTGTCCGAGTCTCTCCGCTGATGCGGTGATGGTACCACCGGGGGACTGTCCGTGTGTGGCTGCTTTAGGGAGCTCAGAGTGGTTTCTGTAAAAGGAAACGTTCAGACATGAGCTCTTCCAGGCTAGTGTTGCTGCCTGAATAACAGCAGACCCTGAGGCAGATCCCACATTAGACACGGGGAATAATTAGCAGCAGTTACAGGATCCCACTGGATATTTTGGATGGTACTGCTCAGAAATCTGCCATATCTCATAAAAAAAGCAGCATGAAAGGATAGCACAGGACTGTTCCTCAACTATCTGCATTTCACTAGCTGGGAAAGGAGGATGCTCTCATTGCATTTACACATCTTATCACTGTTGTGACTAAACCTGCTAAACTTATCCTGTTTAAATTGCTACTTCCAGGAAAAATTGCCAGTGGAGAATAAACAAAACACGCAAAGCCATCTACTTCTCAAGATAGAGAGACAGATTTATCATTATCTCAGGATTCTTATTTTTCCATTTATTTGGTCTCGGAAAGAATACAGAAAGCTGTAGTAATTGTAAATTGTCAGAGATGAAAAAAAATATTCAATAGTCAGTCCCCTCATTCAAATATCTTCACCTTGTGAATTGACAGGTACCAGCAACCCACAACCTTAATTTAATCCCATTTCCCTTCAGATTCACCAAGAGGCCATCAGGGAACACAAACACGATCCCCAAATAATTTCAAAGAAAAATGGGTGATTAGTCTTTACATAATGGAGCTGCACCTTGTTTGTCACAGTTTTCCTACTTTGTACAATATAAGTTACAAAGCCATGGAAAAACAGTTTAAAGTAAAATAAAGTTCAGATAACACTGGGATACAAAAATATACAATGACTAGCACTTAATTATCACACCTCATTCAAAAATTTGCTTTTATGTGGTTTTCCTTTTCTTTTCCAGATGAAATGCCTGCTATCTAAATAACTAACAAACCACTCTCTCTGTGATACAAGAATAGGAAAATTTTAAGGTGGTGAAGAGGAGCTCGATCGCTCTCCTTTGATCAAGAGGCTCTGTGCTATTCCCGCTGAGCCCTGATGACAGAACAGGTTGGCAAGTGACGAACCCACCTCAGTGTCTGATACCAGGAATGGCAGCAGTGAGCAAACCAGGGGTATATTTAGACGTATAATTACAACTGAAGCCCACTGTGATTGACTCCATGGCTCAAGAAAGTTAATATTGTTATAAATCTTCTGCTGACCTGCTCGGGCAGGGACGTCTATTAACTTTCCTCAAGGAAATTGTATCTTACATATAAGGTTACTTACAACCTTATCAATTCCCAGGGGTTCATAAGCTTCTATTGTTTTGATGACAACTGCCAAGGTATCAGAGTTTCATGGCCTGCACAGTTGGTAGAGGTACCATCACCCTCCTCGCCAGGCCGCCTCTGGAGAAACACCTGGAGAAGAGTTTCCTCGCTTCTGCTGCTGCCACCAGCACTCTGCACAGCACGAGCGAACTGAGCTTTTTCGGGGACTAGTTAATAAAGTGATTACACAATTGGCTCCTGCGGAAGATATTTCTTCTCCTCATTCTGCTGTCTCGCGAACCGCCCGCCCGCTCGTTTGGATTCATTTCACCCCACCAGAGGATTCCACTGCCTAATCTCTGCCCGCCCTCTATTTAACTAGCCTCCTTAGAAACCAAGCACAACGCCAACAAAGAAAACCTTTTTCCTTTGCCCCAGGGCCCCGATGCCCCTTGCAGCGTACGAGGGCCGGGGACAGCACTCGCGTATGTCCCGGCTCTGCCGAGGCAGCCAAGGTCAGCGGCTGGTGGGGTTCCCTCCTGAACAATACCCC
>NW_008793956.1:809200-874446 GCF_000699145.1 Aptenodytes forsteri
GGGAAGCAGGCAGGGCTCAGGAAGGACCCAGCTGTGTTTTGCTCCTAAAAACAACATCTTTTCTAACACCTATGGTTCCAGCACGAGAAACACACCCCCAGCCCCTCCGAGGTGCCCACAACATAAACAAAAGCGCAAGTACACCAAAGAGCAGAGCCAGGGCCAACATGGTGATTAAGAAGAAAATTAGGAAATAACAATATTGCCTGTCCCAACTAAGATTACGCAGACTTTGCATATGCTTGACTCATGAAAAGCAAGCGTAGCTTGCCTATTCCTCACATATTTTTGCGACTACCTGCAGGCACTCCCCAAGGAGCCTCCCTGCAGGAAGGAGTCGGTGCCAAGAGCTGTCCTGCGCGGGGATTGCGCACAGCCCCGGGGGTGCTGCCCACAGCCCCGGGGGTGCTGCGGGCACCCAGCCCTCTGCCACTCCCCGGGGACAGGGCTGAGCAGCTCCAGGGCACGGGCGAGGCACCAGGACTGGGCTGCAGAGATGTTTGGGCATCTGGACCAGTATAAATAACCAGTTATTACGACAGTCCAGGAGCTCTGTGATATATTTGACTTGCTGCTCTCCAGGCCCCAGGCTATAAAGTTAAATTCATCAGATCTTTTGGTCAGCTTTCTCCTTGTTTATATGTTAGCTGCCGCCAGAGGGGAACCAGGGAGGCTGAAGTTCACAGAGCTGGTGGTGTCTGCAGGAGTTATATCTCCCACTCACTAAAGAAATACGACTGAGGCATCCTCTGCTGCTCAGCCATCAGCCGGACCGGCGGCCCCGTGGGCTGCACATCCAAGCCCCTCTTGATGAGGCTAGTGGCTTGTGCTCATCCAAATGCAGTGCAGGAGGGAGCCCTGTCAGTGGGAACGGCACTCCTGCTTCGAGGGATTGCACCAGAGCCCCGCCATACCCACCCCAGCCCTGCTCTGAGCCCACCACAACGCCTGGCTCCCCCCGACCCCATGGGCTGCAACCCCCACGGCAGAGACCCTGCCTAGATCCAGCACCAGCCCCTCTGCCCACATTGCACGGGTGCTCCCACGTGGTAGGGATTTCCTCTTAGCACACACAATACAAAATATTTTCTTGTGCAGCCACATTCCTCAGGCTCCATTTACAACTACCGCTAGTCCTAAGGCGTGCTGAACCCAGCCTGGCAATGAAAACATCCCGTGTCTTCCAAATCCTCCTGAAGAGAAATAGATGAAAGTTGACTTCTCCACAAATGTGGATTTATGTAGCACATATCAAAATGATAACTACTACAGAACAGAAAATATCATCATACCCTGAGCAAAGACATGGAAATTAATAATAAACACTCACAAAACGTCAAATGTTAAAAATGTTTCTCCATCTAAAACACAAACATAAAAGCTGCTAGTTTGACTATTTCAAGTATTTCAAAATGCTAAATAGCTCATGACAGTCTGCCTTACGTTCCCTTCTGCTGTGGGAGGGAAGTGAGAAAGTCTTACTTTCCTGCAAGAAGCAAAATACAAAGTTAGAAACACTTTCGCACTCTGGCAATGAACTAATCTTTGACTTATTTCTTGCATGCAAAGCTTTTTATTCATAGCTGTATTTAAATGGCACCCAACTTTTTATCATTGCCACTCTCCAGGAACCGCGCATGAGAACGAGAAAGTAACTGAGCCACGATGATGGGGCACTAGAGAAATTCAGTTTTGTTCCGAAGACAAATCTAGGACTAAGGTAGACTCCAGCTGCTGCTGGACGGATCCTCGCACCCAAACCTGAAAGCCATTTATTCTGTCCCCTTCAGCACATCTGAAACGCAAACCCCACACTAGGAACTAGAGAACAAGGAGGTAAAAAAGCCAAAGTAACTTCCTGCCGTCAAAATCACACCCTTATTCCTCACCCCGAATGCAGAGGAACCCAGTGCTGGCATCTCTCCTCACGGGAGCTGGTACACATCAGCCCCAGCCCTGCGGCCGCGGCACCTCCCCAAGCCGTGACTCTCAGCGGCTGTGCGGCACTGCTGGTGCTGAAGGGCTAACCTCCACCTTCCTGAAACGGTGCTTGCAGGTACCCGCACTTTGACCAATGAAGGCACAGCCATTTCCCCCCCACAATTCTTTGTTTTGTAACTCATACTGATGGCTGGATGCAAGCTGACAGAAGATGTTGGAAATGACTAGAGAAATTCATCAGCAATAGTGGTGACATAAAGCCTCTGAGGGCTACAACCTTGCACAGGAGGAGCAACAGAAAAGATCACAAATATTTCGCTGTAGTGATGAGACATTGCTTTCCTATTGTGAAAAACCCAACTGTTAAGGCACTTCTCCCTCTCCTGAAAGCACCAGCAGAGAAATGAAAGATCTGTATTTCATTAAGATGATAAAATTGAAAGGGAAGGTGTAACTCCATACGGGGACTGAGAATAGATGTACTTTTCTATGGGATTGGCGAGGCAGAAAACCCAGAATATCAAGCAGCAGTCTGTTCGGAGGCAGAACGCGGTCGCCAGCGTGTCCACGTGCATCTGCAAAACAGATCCAAGCCCTCCTGAAGGCAGGTGACGGATGCTGCAGCTTAAGGTGACCAGAAAGCGCATCTGGATTAGCTGGTAGGAATGGCGGGGGGGAACAGAACTGTCAGGGCACAGAGTAGGATGTACGTTAATGTCTTGCACCGCTTTACATACTATGCGGAGCGCAGGCTGTTCAGAGTTTAGGATTGATGTAACCTCCCTGGTGACAAGAGGGAAGTCTGTTCTTTACCAATTCAGCAGAGTTGAGATAAACATTTCACCTTGCGGCATGAAACTCATTGGGAAGCCCCTGAGCTGCTCTCAGGTATAATATTAAGCAGTGCTCTGGCACTACACTGCTTGCGGGGAAGAAAGCTCAGCACTCAGACACACGTTGGATGTCAGCAGCAGAGGAGGTATCTGCAGAAATCCTTCCCTCTGCCACTTTCTGGCTGGAAACAGATGCGAGTCCAGGGTGAAGCCGCAGGGTGCTGTATTTGGAGAGGAGCTGCTCTGCAGAGGTGAAGCCTCAGGGAATTTCTGGCCACCAGCAGTGGCTCCAGGTCCCACGGCAGCCTTGCAGCACAGCGTGTTTCAAAGCCAATGCCTCCAGGAACCATGATCAGGAACAGAATTCCAGCTGCAGACATTTTTCAAATTTTCACCTTTGCTGAGAGTATTACATATTTTTCAATGCTATTTTTTTTTTCTTCTGGAAAACACTGCTCTTCAAACAGCTCAAGAATTCTTCCTAAATTTCCCCTGCAGTTTCAATTGCATTCATTAGTCTTCATTTTGTCCCCTAAATTCATTTTGTTACTGTGTAATTTAAAGAGATGTTGTGCTCCACGGAGGCAACTGTATGTCTGTATGAACAAAATGACTCCTGCAAAGACAGTTGTGCAAAGAATTTCACAAATTCTTTCCTCCTTTTACACACAGACCCACTAATTAAGCAAATGGTCAACACAGAATTTCACAACAATTTAGGGTAGCAGAATAAATTTTTGTGCAAGGCTGAAAATCAGACATTGCAATCTGGAGGTTATTACCTATTTTTACTTGCCTATTGCCACTAAAATACCTTTTCAGATTAACTGTGTATGTTTAATCTCAGCCATAATAAGAGCAGTTGGGGAACTTTGAAAACATTTTAAGCTTGCTTTTTTTTTAAATTAAAAGATTGAGAGTTCAAATATTTGTGTGGAGTCTTTCTCACTTTTTTTGATCACACGTGAAAGTTAAAAAATACTTTACTCTTAAGAGCTTAGGGAAACACCAAATAAAACATTCAACCCATCTAACCATCTGAAGGATCACTGTGTTATGATCAGAATAGCAGCCTGATCTCTTTTAAAGATTGAGACAAATATTTGTGTGGAGTCTTTCTCACTTTTTTTGATCACACGTGAAAGTTAAAAAATACTTTACTCTTAAGAGCTTAGGGAAACACCAAATAAAACATTCAACCCATCTAACCATCTGAAGGATCACTGTGTTATGATCAGAATAGCAGCCTGATCTCTTTTAAAGATGCTAAGCAATTACACTGCAAGCATGAGCTCATGCCTCCCGAACCACCAGCGCCCACTCCTCAGTCATTGGGCTCAACTTCCAGGTCCCCAGAACATCAGAAGGGGTTGGATCCCTCAGCAGCGACACATTGGTTATTATCATACCTCTTAATTGCTGCAAACTAGCAGCTTACTTCTGAGCAGATTAATCCTATATTAAATGTTATTTATCTCCTTTAAGAAAATCAAAGGGAAAACAAACCATGACTCATCCCACCAGGTGATACGGAAAGCACCATGTCCCTGTCCCACAGCTCCAGCACTGTCAGAGGGGGCTCTGGGACTGAGTGCACCCAACAGCCATGTAATTACAGGGAACCATAGCAAGAAACAGCTCCACCACCAGCACTTCCAACCTCCATCACAGGGGTCTCAAAGCTGATGCTGAAACGTTCACAGGCCTTCTGGCAATCAGGGCTTTAAGGACGACATACAAGAGCCTCCGGAGTGCCCTTCCATGGAGCTGGGGAAGAAAAAATGGCTAGATAATCTCAGTGATGAAATCCTATCGAAAACATCATAGCCACTGCTCAAATCCTGCACAGCCACCTGCCATACCGCAGCCAGGCCACGCTATTGTCACAGACACAGGTGAAGCCCCTGGGGATGGGACACTCCTCCCCTGGAACATCCAGCATGCTCAGGGCTGTGCACGGTCGGCTCCCAGGACTTGTAAGCACCAGAGCCTCTGAAGCTCTGTCTGAGGGACTAAAAGCTCCCCGGTGCCAGCCATGAAAGGACTGGGAGAAAAATCCAGTGGAAAAATGCTGGGTGACTCTGTAGGAAGCCCAGAAAAATGCTGTGTCCAAAGGGCACATTTCTGAGAGAGCAAGGAGGTGCTTATTAATGTATTCCTCCAGCTCAGCTTCATCAGATCAAGTGTCTGGAAGAGTTGATGAGTCCTTGAGTTACTCTTTCCTAGTGATTACTACAGCTGAAGAGCCCATTACTCTCGGAGCACGTGGTGCAGCTCACTTAGAGGCTCTGCAAGGCTGATCCAGATTAAAAAATTAGACAAAAACACAATGCAAAGTTGCAGCTCTTGGAAAGCCCTGCTTTGACAGGGCTCTACAGCCTTGGTATCCACGAGCAGCATGGCATGGCTGGTTGCTGCATGGTCTAGCACAGGCCCCATGGTAAGTCAGCCTCAGCACCACTTCAGAGAGGTCTCTAACAAAGGAAAGGGTACAACTGGTTCTCATCTACCTATTGCCAGTCCACACACATCTCCGATTTCATTATCAGAAATGTTGGTTCACCAGAGTCCAAGATCTCCACCAGCACCTCCCCTGCTGAGATCAATTCCCTCCTGCCATCGATTGAGAACCACTGCCAAGGGTTTGTCCACCTGCCTTCGCACGGCTCCAGCTCCGCAGGCAGACCCCAAGCGCCTGGCTGCTCCCTCTGACCTGCCCAAACAGCTCCAGACTCACGGGGTCCTGACCGTGACGATGGTCCCAGAGGTGAAAACAGCGACTCTTTCCCCGCTGGTGGGTGAATCCGAATCGTTGACTTACATGGGAATCAGTCCATGCATTATTCCCTGAAATTCAGGACCCCTGTGACCCTCTGAAACTCACCTGAATTTGACCAGAAATACTAGGTTTTGTGGCAGGTCCTTTGGTGCTGGAGGATAAATCGCTGGAAGGCTGCACATGAGGGATGGGGTTCTGAGCTCTAATGCAAGCACTGGACAATTAAATATCATAAGCAAGTACACTACTTCTCCCGGTGCCCTTGTAATTATTTGCCAGCTGCAGAGAAGAGCCTGAGGAGTCCTAAAGTGAGTCAGCTGCAAATTATCATATTAGTTCATGTTAGATCCGTCCTGCTGGCTCGCTGTGGGGATGGTCAGGAGCTGCCAGCACCCCCTGCCACCCGCAGGATTCACACCCGGTACCCAAAGTACCGGGCAGTTTCCAGATGCACCTCAGTGACTTGTGAACTCTGCTGCACCTCCACTTAACCAACCTTCTGAGAGCATGCTCGTTAGTTAAAACAAGTAAGCCACCGTCTAAAGTGATTCCCCGTGTTCCCTCAGGCAAAGACGGTAACATTTCCCAAGCCAATCCTGGTAAAGGACAAGTGATATTCTATGCATCAGCATCTACAGCCTGTAAAAGCAACAAACACACACACTGAGAGTGTGCACACTGCACAGTTGCACACACAACCCTCCCTTATTTAATCACATCTAGGATTTATGCACATCATGTTAGGCAGGACGTAAAATGCACAGCTAAATTTATATTCTGTTCTGATGGAAGTGCCACTGGTAGTAATACTGAAATACATCTGTCTGCAGGACCACAGCCCAGTTATCCTGCCTGGTTAGCATGAAGAGTATTTTGTTCAAGTATCCTCTGGCCCGACAAGCACAGAGGAAGTTTTGTTTCACAGTATATTAGCGGTTTGCAGGGACTTTATGGTTAAGCAAACAATAAGACGGTTAAATTATCCGATTCCAACATTTGACTTTTTAAATGTGAAAGTTAATAGGCTTGCATTATCGGAATCACCGTGGAGGAAAGCATGAATACCCATCTGGGCAAAAATCAAAAGACAATTGATCCAACAGTTTTTAAAGACTAGATTTCCTGCTAAGGTAAAAGCAAATGATATTCTGTTCTGTGCAGTAACACAAAACGTTTATTAAAAGTATTAGCTGAGCTGTCAAGTAACTTCTGATAATTAAAGCGAGGCTTGGCTATTTGTGTCCAGAGGAGAGACTGTCTTCCACCAAGCAAAACATTTCAGAAGCATGGAACCAGAGATAGGACTCTCATACAAAGGCCAGCCCTGGCTGATAAACCACTGATGTATGTGAACAAAGCAGACAATAATGAGCATCAGCAATTTTTAAAGGTTGTTATGACAGCAACACAAATGAATAGCTGCTTCTGCCAGCCTTCATCACTCAGCTATCCATTTTCTGCCGCGCAGGCACCGAGCCGGCACCTCGGCCGTGCCTCCTCGGCACAGCGAGCCCGCTCCGCCCCGCGCCGGACCCTCCTGCTCCAGCTCGCTGGCTCTGGACCTACCTGTGGCCTTTAATGCTGGTTGTTCACCTAGCAACAGTTTTAACCTTTTGGCATGGATTTTCCCTTGGTAATGCGATTCGGCCACCACTGCTGAGGTAAAGGACATGTTACATAGTGTGCAGCATTTGTTCTTATCCACTGAGTCACCATCACTGCCCTGGGTGGAGACAAAAACACAGACAAAAAAAGAGGTGTATAAGCCCACCAAGCACAGTCAGGGAGAAAGAAGAGAGAGGAATCCAGGTTGTTATGCCAAGGCCACGGTTTTCAAGGGGTTTCCTTTCCTTGTCTCCCCCAGACTCGCTCCTGCCTGGTCCCAGCCCGGCTCAGCCCGGGGATGCCTCCGACCCCCGGGTGCTCCTGAGTCCCCAGCACCTCCGCTTTCATTCGCGCGCTGGGAGCTCGTCCTGTTGCTTCGTGTTCCCCACAGCTGAGAGGCTCATCCTTCACATCCACCAGCCTGCCTTCCTTTAGTCTTTATTCCTATTCTCTGGCTGAGGGAGTCATACAAATCTGGTGCTTCCCCTGCCATGAGACATGGGCACTTCCTCCTGCCATACTTCTTTAAGAGACCCCAAAGCAGCTGGGGGGACAGGATGGAGGGGGGCAGCCCTCTCTGCAGGTGGGAGAAGCAAATGAACCAGTGCGACTCATGTTGGTCCCCCAAGAAGGATCGCACACCAGCCCTGGACGCCTCCTGCCCCTCTGCCTTTGCTCTGCCGTTCTAAAGCCCTTGGAGGAGACCCCTTTATCCCTCCCCTCGTGCAGAGACCGAGACCAAGGGGAAGATTGGCCGGAGGGGCAGGGAGCCCTGGCTGCACCCCCTCTGCAGCTGGGTGTCTGCTCCACCACACAGGAGCTCCACGAGCCCATCCTGGGCAGCCCATCTGCTGGCCCTTGCGGAGGAACCAGGCTCATACCTCGCAGCAATAACTTACTGCCAGCTGCTGACGAGAGAAACCTGAAGGCAAGAGCAGCCTCATGGCACATACTAAAGACAGGAATAACCACTTGCTGCAGGGTTTGCATAAAAGGAAAAGAAGAGCAAAACATCTAAAAAACACATCTATGTTCTGCTCCTTTCCTAGAGGTGGCTTTTGAGCTCTTGAACACTGCCAGATGAAAAAAGGCAATCATACAAAGTCCAAGACGCTTTGCAGACAATGGTAAAAAACACAACCCAGAAACCAATGCTGCCTAAAACAAACTTGGAGCTGTGGTCCGTAGCCCTGTTTGAGGATCTGCGCAACAAAACACCGTGGTGCAAAGGTGATACTCCCTTGCGAGATCCTAGGTGTCAGCTAACAGGTGACTGCAAATTTTAAGAAGTTATGAACATCACCATTCAGTATTTCAGTACCAACAAGAGGCTTTCATAGCTGCAGTGATACAAGCAGAAGCCATTCTTTGCAGTTACTAATCGCTGCATCTTTATTTTTACAAGTAAATCCCAATTTAATGAGAATATTGTCTCCAACCTTCATTATGGTTATCCTTGTCGGAATAAAAGCGAGCATGCCTCTGCCCAGCTGTGTAGCTGAGCTTAGACCTTCTACTCTAAGCAAACCCCTGTGAGGAGGAGTGGTTGTAGCTGAAGGCTGCTTGTTCCCACGCTGCAGCAGGAGCCACATTGCTGCCCATGTCACCGTACGTCCTGGATCCCGCAGCAGCTCCCAGCACTGCCCTGTGTCTCACCCAGGCACCCGTTACCCCAGGGGGGTACCAAGCATCCCAGCATTACCCCCCAATGCCTCCCAGCACCCGGTCTAGAGGCACCACCACTTCCCAGGCACAGACGCGTCTGCCGGGATTTCTACCCACTCCGACGGGGGGTTTGGCCCCCTGCACTAGGGGAGGCAGAGGCTGAGCAGAGGCAGGGAGGCACAGAGGCACCCCTGCCCAGCAGGGAGGACCTGAGCAGCCACAAGGAGGGTTTGGGAGAAGAGCTCACAAACAGCCCCCAGGCTGAACGTCTGTCAGCAAAACACAAGTGCTGCTGCCAGCAAGTGTTTACGAACAAACAGCTTCCACAGATACAACGGTAAGCGTACAATGAACAAGCAGGGGAAAAAACACATTTGTACCATTAGTCACAATTAATTATTCAATCCATTCCACAAAGGAAATGGGAATCACATTTAGGGCCATATATAAGTGGCCTCACTTTTCCAAAGATCTCAGTATGTTGTGTCAGCTACTGAACACAATTTATAAATTATCTCTTTTGAAAATACTCCTCTGTGCAGAGCAAGACCTTTCCAAAGCCAGGAAATGACCTGCTGCGTGCAGGTAGTTAGCATCCCGGTCCATTCCCTGAACAAGATGGTCAGCTCTGGCCCCTGTGCCAGGGTAAAACTCCCTCCAGTGACAAGCCATCTGGAGACAGTCGTGCACTTTTTTCTTTTTTTTAAAGCAAGTATTCCAACTGCTGGTATACAGTCAAAACAGAAAATAGCCTGCTTCAGAAGCTGCAATCTTCATTTCACAACAACTTCACAACAAGCTGTAAATGCATTCTGCAATTCATCCCTGTGCAAAGACTTGGGCACTTGCGGGGGCACACGACCGGTCTCGTGCTGGCTGCCCCCACGGGACTGCGCCCCTGTGCACACAAAACACATTGCACAGCTGGGAACAATGACACTGCTGAAGGGACAGTGGAGGCCAAGGGAAAGTCAGATGCAGTCCAAAAGCCAGTTCCCCTTTTGCAAATGTCACGCTTACATTCATACACAGAACGAAGGGCCCAGCTCTTCAACTCCCCCATGTAAATGGGTGAAACAGCTCCAGCACGAGCATCCACCCCTGCTGTCCTCCCACAGAAGCCCAGCCCGAGCCCAGGCTAACACAGCCGCAGCCACCAGCCAGATGCCTCCAGCGCACCCCGACCTACCCGCCAGCGGCAGGCTCCTCCCGCAGCACCCGACCCTGCAGCGACGTGGTGTCCTTGGCGGCAGCAGCCCCAGAGCACCGGGCACACGAGCACCAGGGAAACCCGCAGGGGCTGAGCCAGCAGCGCTGTGGCAGCACGGCAAGCCCTGGAGATGCCCCGAGCCTCCCAGCAGCTGTGGGGCAGGAGAGGGGCTCTGCAATACTTGGGAGAACGAACTGACCACACAGTCAACACCCAACCCACTATTTAAGGTCATTTTCTCCCAAAAAATAAGCACAATTAGAAAAAGGATGGATTTTCATCACTTTTTGTTGTTGTTGTTAACTCTAAATCAACTTAAACCTTAGGGAGAAATCTCAAGAGGTGGTAAGTACTGTTCTGAGTGTAATTTGCACTTCTTTTAAATATGTTTCTCTCAAGATATTTTATGTCTTCAAAGGGAAATCACTTGAAAGTTAAGAGCAGAGTAAAAAATTCCCAGACTCTATTGATCATCAGCGGTGGTAACATATAAAGAACCTCCCACAGAGCTCGTTTGAAAATCTGATACACTTCGGTAGTTACGCACCAGGGTCTCTTCCTCTGCCTGGTCCGCTCCTCAGTGACATTTTTTCCTTTCTAACCTACTTTCACAGATAGATTGCAGTTAAAAAAAAAACAAAAAACAACCAAACTTAAGTTTAAACCCCCTCAAACACCTCTCAGACACCTCATTTAGAGCCTAAGGTCCTATTTACACCAATCCACAGTTCGCTGCGCAGCTTATCCGAGTTCACCCAAGTCTCTGGGCAAGCACCTTGAAGCCTGCAGATAGATTCAGTTAAAAAAAAAAACAAAAAACAACCAAACTTAAGTTTAAACCCCCTCAAACACCTCTCAGACACCTCATTTAGAGCCTAAGGTCCTATTTACACCAATCCACAGTTCGCTGCGCAGCTTATCCGAGTTCACCCAAGTCTCTGGGCAAGCACCTTGAAGCCTGGATGGAGATTTGGCCACCAGACTGGCACTCGCCTGCAGGAGAGGTGTGTCTCCAATTTCATGGTCAGTCTGAGAGTCCCAGCCTCTGCACAAAACACAGACTGTCGCTCTCTAACAGCCAGCCATTTTTTATACATTAAATGCAGCTCTTTGTTAGCAGGATGCAGGAGATGTTTGGGCTCGAGTTAAGCATTTACCCAAGTCTGTAGCATTCATCAGCAGAATTGCCTCCCTTCCCTTCTCCACCACCCAAACTCCCTGCACCAAGCCACCCAGGCACTCAAGGCTGGATCCAGCCCTGAAGGGTAATTATGCCTTCTCATTTGTCAGTGGCTGTTTTACCTGTAACCAGATGTGCTAGGGGGAACCCGATCCAGGTGTCTTTTGTCACCCATTGAATGACACCATGTTGACAGGATTGTGCAGCCAGCTGGTAAAATAACATCGCTTGTCTATCAAGATGCCCGGGCAAGACAGCCAGGTGAGCCCAGCCCGAGCCGGGGCACAGGGCTCAGCCAACCCACAGCCTGCTCGGGGCAGCCGCCCACTCTCCGGGGATGCTCCGTGCCCACATGTGCACTCATCCATCTCTCCTCGTCACTTCTATTGCTCCTGTGCCCAGCTCAGTCTAAAGCAGCAGCAGTAAATAGGCACTAACATCTCAATTTAGTTTCCATAAAACCCACACAAGCAACTCTCTAACCCCATGCTGCACAAAGCCAGCCAATGTGCAAGGAATATTTCTACCATTTGTTTCTGCAATCTTCTCCAGACAATCCCTTCTCGCTAACCTCTGCAGAGATGCAGCACTGACAGGGGCGAATGGCCTCACATAAACTGAAGCACAACGAAACACACCATGGCCTCAGAGATAAAGCATCCGTTTCCCAATGCTGACATCACTCATCTTCCCCCCACTCCATAGCCATGCCGAGCCAGCCTAATTTATAGGACTTCTTTTTGTAATATTATAAACTTCAAAGCAAGTCTCGTACATCCAACAGAATTAACTTCAGTTATTCAGATGCCTGTTAACAAGCTGCTAAAAGGCATAATCCTCACACAGGGCCAGGCAATTGCAGTCCTTTGCTGATGTTCCTTAAGCAATCCTCAGGAAAAGTAAGGATTTTTATTCCACAGATACAAATCTGCTGTCTTCATTTCCTAGGCTTTACTAAGACGACAAGATTATACAAACCCTTGAAATACAGCAATATAAAACATAGCACTCAAGGCACTGCAAAGTATCTTTTAAATTTGAGTTGATTTTCTGCACATGAAGAAGGTGTTGCTGCTAAAGAGCTATTTTCCGTAACGCTCTGTGTGAAATTTAGACCACTTCCATTTTGGAGCCTGTTTATCTTGTGGTATAAGCAAAGAGCAAGTACCAGTTTATGGCTATCTAAATCTGAAACACTCGTTAATTCTCAGAGGATCTTAGGATCTATACGTTCTCTGAAGAAAAGCCAGCCCTAAGTTAAATAAGGGGTGTGTTTGACAAGGTAAGCACGCATCCCACGGTCCCCAGTCTGGCAACAACAGAGCCATGGGCAGCTCGGCGAGGATGGGGGTGACTCCTCAGCCAGGGTGTCTCCAGCTTCCACCACTCAGCTGTGGCTCAGTGGGTATTTAAAACCGTGCAGGACAAAGCCCTGGAGAAGAGGGGAGGACCGGAGCGCAGAGCGCATGGCGGGGCACGCAGCGGAGCTGCCAGTGGGCTCTGCCCCAGGTCCAGGATAGGGTGTCCCCCAGGGCACCGCCTGGGGCTGAGAGCCCATCACAGCAACAGCAGCCCTCAGCCAGTCCCAGCCTTCTGTCAGGGAATAAATTAAGTCATCCATCACTAATTTCTTTCATTGAAACTAATACCTGACCTTTTGGTTGAAAACCTCTGATCAGGTACAAAACACACAGTAAGAATGTTGGCTCTAAAACCAGACATTTCATCTTAGTTTCAGTGTAATCGCTGAAGATTTAAGTTAGAGCATGCAGTAGATTTTGCACCAGAAGCTATAAAAACTGTGATTTCCTTGCTGATTGGGAACTGAAGCCAAGCCTCCCAAGGCAGCCGCCGGCACCATTTGTGCCTCAGAGAGGCACAGCTCTTGGCTTAACCATCTCCAGCGCCACCTTGCAGGACATGCATTGCCCTCAGCAACAAATCTAATATCCTGCTATCTTCCCTCAAACAATTTATGCTCATCATAATAACAACCCCTTTCTTTTTTAAGGAAGATGATGCTGGTTAAAGCAATTTACTATCTTATAGTACAAATAGGGCTAGAAAGAATTTGAAGGCTTTTCTCCCATCCCAAAAAATGTGTTTCATAGCACATAGAACTTTTCATCATGTCTGTCCTGATCATCAATAGGGGTCCTATTTTTTAAAGGTAGTGAGAAAAGGCTGATTAAAACTGATTCACCAATCCTGGGACTCAAGGATATGACTCCTAATTTCAGCAGGGCCCTGACACAGGCTGCGACCTTCTCAGATTACTTTCAGCTGAAATGTTAAGCAGAAATTTAAAATGAAAGGTCAACAATCCCTCAGTACACCAAAGACACGAGGTTTTTCCCCTCCCCCACAAGAAATTAAAACAATAATGAACAGCCCAACAACTGAGTTATTACCCAGCACAAGACTAATTGTATAAGCCTCACACTTCTTACTAGGAAAGGATAACGGGTGTTTGGGGAATGCAGAGTATTTTTATGGTCTTCAAACAACAGCAAACACTACCCTTCACCTCACTGAAAGGTCAGGTAGCAAATGCTCTCTCTAAGCCTATTGCATTGAATATCTACAACTGCAGCAGCTTCTTCCTATTGCCATTTGGAAGAAGGACAAGGTGTTTAGTTTTGTGGTCAAAAGGACAAATCAAATGGCATACAGCCATGTAACAGTGCAGTTTTTGATGAAGAAATGCTAATGTTCCCTTTTTAGTTGCAGATGCTTCTACACAGAAATTTAATTGGTTTTCACAGATTGTTTCTAATATTCGTTAAAGTTGGTGTGCCATGGATTGACTAACACTGCTGGATACCTGAATTGAGCAATGCAGCTGCACTCTGTACGTGGCAATGGTTATCATGCAGCATTAGAGATGTCCTAAATATTTCTGTTCTCTTTAAATGCAAAGGTTTGGCTAATATCTGATCAGCAACAGGCCTACTTTGCGCTGTAAATGTTGGCAGATTTTCCCTGCTGTATTTTTATAACATAAATAATTTTAGAATTTAGGTCTTGCATAGGCTATCATTCACCTAGTGCATAAGAACTTGTTAATTCATTCTGCACTAAGGGCTGCCCTTGGCACAATCGAGCATCAGCAAACACAGAATTACATTACTTCTCACTGTTGCCTTTCACAGAAGAAATGGGAAGTAGTTCAGCTTTGAATTATTTGAGGTCTGTTTGGTTCTCTGTCCACCATATCCTTGTGCTAAGGTGTACATGCAGCTATGCGGTTTCTTGTTAGATGCAATGAAGCTCATTAGAGGAGCATGTTCCAAGTCTGTATGTGCATGTCCACTGTACCTTTCATATTCTGTAATTAATAACTCAATAAAAATACTGTGAGATTCTGTTGTTAAGGGGTAGATCGCATCTGCCATTACCCTGTGCGGCACATAAAAGTTCCACTAAAATTTTAATTACTGCGTGAAGGAGCTTTCAGATTCCTTTGGCAAAACTTGCATGCTTCTCCCTTTAATTAGAAGATATCTCACTAAATATTGATAGCATTAAGCCACAGTCACTCTCCCATAGATCTGAAATGGTTTGGATGCTATCTGCTGGGAACCTCATCAACAGCTCTCACACTGGCCCCAGAACATGGGAAAGAGCTGAATGAATAATTCACTGTGAATCAGTCCCTTATAAATTTAGTCTCCTTTTATTGCCTGACAAATGGCTGCAAGCTGGTCCGATTTCTTCAGGTTTGTTTGTTTATTTGAATGCAATTGAGGAACCCAGTTGCAATTTTTTAAAACTGCAGACTGACCACAAACCTTCGTGAGGAGCCTTTCGGATCCAGTACTCCTTTTTCATCGACTCTCAGAAAATATGGGGTTGGAAGAGACCTCCGGAGGTGACTCTGCTCTCCAGTGATCTCTCCGCTCACTGCAGGGGCTCTCAGGGGGTTTCAGCCACGATGCAGCCATGACACCGCAGGCGTCCCCTGACCTCCCGCAGGCAGGAGGGCACGGCACCGCCGCGCCAGGTGTACCCAACAGCTCCATATGCGGCACCACCGCGCTGGGGGTACATACAACAGCTCTGGACCCAGCACCACTGCACGTACCCAACAGCTCCATACGTGGCACCACCACACCGCACTGCTCCCCAAATGCTGGCCAGGTGGCAAGTCCTGCCCTCTGCCCAGTGACCCTCGCCCTTGGGAACAGTCATGTACTGAAAGCTGGGTGAATGGGTCTGGAATCAACCCGAGTGCTGCTTCAAGCAGAGCAACTCCAAAGCCTCTGCCAGAGCCACTACAGAGCAGCCTTCATTATTATCCCAACTGCCCGAACACACAAGCCTCCTGCAGACGTTGCCCTGCCTCACCTGTGCACAGGAGCTCACCAGTAAAAGACAAGCCATTGCGCTTAAACTGAATCAATGCTGGATATTTGCAGTTAGCATATTTTTTTCCTATGAAAGAACATTCGAATAACTAAAAATGCAGTTACCGTTGCTGATGCACATAATATTTCTTGTATAGTTTATGGAAAATTATTGCCAGTTACTTAGCATTTCAGCTAATCTGAATGTTACCTCTGGGTACCTGATCATCTGTGGCTGTAACAGAAAAAAAGTTGCAGCACAGAGTCAATGATTCACAAAGCAGCTGAGTAAACAGGGACTTAAATTATACCCACGTTTTCTGACCGGAGCTTTTTAGCTGGACAGCCTCCATCTATGGGATGAAGCATATAATAGAGGCGAACTTTGCTGGCATGTTTCCGACTCTGGAAAAAAAAAAGAAAAGAAAAGAAAATGCAAGAAATGAAGTTACAAAAAGCAAGAGGCTCTATTGCTGTGCATACAACACCAATCCGCAGTAAGATTTCACATCTCCTTGATATATGTATCCAACATGGGAGGAGAAAAAGGGGAGAGACCCAGGTGAGGAACATTTGCGTTTCACAGAGCTTTCCACTGAGCTGAAATGAACTGTGGAATGATTATGACACCTGCCATTAGCAGAAGTGGTCCACCCTCGCAACTCTGTGCTAAGTCCTGCTGCCTGCAGCCCCTTGAAGATACAGCGGGAATAAAGGTGGCAAGAGAAGAGCAACATTTGTTATCGGACCATTTCCATAGTGGGAGAGATTGAAAAGATCAGGGTTATTTAGCATCAGGCAGAGATGGGACGGCATCATGAAGGATCCGATGCGCACACACAAATTGAAATCCACAGTTCCTACACTTCCAGAAGAATAAAATATATAAGGGGTATAAAACCTCACTCTCTAGGAAATAAGCCAACTGATACCTGCCAAAGGTTTGAAAGAAATTTCGCCCACAGCTAATTGTGCATTATGAAATCTAATGCTTTACTCATACACAGCTGGTGCTGGCCCTGCAGAGAGGGATAAGGACTACATGGATCCTAAGCACCTTCTCCTCTCTCAAGCATTTCTAAGGGGAGTTGAACAGTAAAACCTTCCAGACGGCCATAAAAATGGGAGGGTTTGCACTCCAGGTTAAGCAGTGCCAGCAGGGGAAAGCCCAGGCTCAACCTGATGTTTGGCTGCTGCAGAAACCAGCCCCAGGAGCCCGGGCACCGCTGTGAGGTCGTTCTGCTTTCCCAAGTCCTGTCCAGCATCACCCTCCGCCACCACAGAGGACAGATGCAGACCGCGCTTTCCAGCATCAGCGGTGGTCACCAGTCCCAAAACCCGCTCTGCCCCTTCATGCAAAATTCCAGCAAGCAGCCCCCGTTCAGCCAGACAGCTGGCTTCCCGCAGCAAAGCGGACCAGGTACTTCTTGTACTTTCTCCCAAGAAAGGCACTGAGTGGGCACATACTTTTCAAACATTATTTATACCACAGGAAAGTTTTCAGGGGACCTGTATTTTTGTAGAGGGATCAGGAAGCGCTGAGGGATGCCCGGAGGAGACTCTTCCCATGAGGGACACACCAGGCAGCAAGGGCAGGTTTCACACTGCCTTTGGGCATGACTAGAGCTTACCAGCAGGTAAGGATAAGGAGAGATGGAGAGATGTCCTGGTCATGCCAGCATCAACAGACAGAGCAACCCTTGTGATTTGCAAGATGTAAAGGAGTATTTAAAAGCTTCTACAGCAGGAGCACAGACATAAACCTTCAAAACACTAACTTACAGTAAGCTCTCATCTTTCAGTAGATGTAAGGGGTGGGAAAAGACTGCAACTACTAAATACCTGCATCCAGAACCCAGACATGCATGGCAGCTATTATTATGCAAATTTTTTCTCCGAATCTCCATTTCGGATTGCCTCACAGAACAATGGCACCGTAATATTATAATTTCAGATCACAGATTTGCAATTTTAAAATATTAAATTATCATTAGCATGTTCGGGAACATTCTTTTTCCCCGTGGTGTGAACTTGGAGCTAAATTTGCAGAGAGCTGTATTTGTATGCATAAATGTGACTATGCAATAATTTTTTTTAATGGAGCAAATCAGTCAAATAGTGTCAAATATCTTTCCCTGACTCGTCTTCCTGAATGCATTTAGAAAATGTGACCTGCTGTAGTCAGAGCTAAGTGCAGGAAACCCCAAAAGCTTCAGCTATCAGTGATTAGCAGTCCAGACAGCGATGGCGTAATTAAGAAATTACAAAATAAACATTTGAAATGCAAAGGACAGATGTGCAAAGTCAGTCTCGGAGTTTGGCGGCACTCCTACTTTCTGCCTGAAGGGATGCTTGGCTGGTTTCACCTCGTGGAGGTTTGCACACCGGGAAGCCCCTGCCCCGGGCAGGCAGGGCATGGGGAGGCAGGCGACAGCTGGCCCCTTCGCACAGGGCAGGGGACAGGACAAGCCACCGCAGTCCTTCGCACCGCACACTTTGCATGGAGGAGAGTCAAACGCACCGTAAAGGAGACGTGGCCAGAGCTTTTCAGCTGAATTCCTTTACTGAATATTTACACCCCTTGGAGCAGCCAGCTAGCCTCAAATCATCCTTCCCACCGTCATGAGGCTCTTCCCTTGGGTGAGTTAATCCAGCATGTCATGATGCCTACTCGTACGCAAGCATAGCCTGCTGAATTTAGAGGTTAAAGAGTTTCCGGGGTTTTTGTTAGTTTTTTGTAAGATGAAAAGGCAAGATTTTAACAGTAATCATTTTTAGTGTTCTTTTCCGTGGCACTCAGCTGTGCCATAAATGATGTCCAAACATCAGCATTAAAAGGCAGCGAAGCTTCAACCTTCTGTAAAACACCTCTCACCTTTATTTATCCACTTGTTTAGATTTATGAAAGCTAAGGAAATAACTTATGTTTGGCATAATTTAAAACTACGTGGCTCCTTATGCAGCCTTATTATCCTACGGTTATAAAAGCGGAGCTTAAAATCATCCCTGGCCTTTGCAAGTACGTAGTGAGCATCTCATTCCCTCTCAGGGAGCAGAGGTAGCACAGCCCATTTGTCACCCATTTTATCTCTGGTATTTTCTACATTTACATGTGTATTTATCATCCTAACACCAAGGCAAGAGCAAAGTGATTATTCTTAGCGTGCTGCTCGCAAACAGCCCTGCGGGTTATCTTCTCCCCTCCACAAAGCAACTTGAAATCTGCAGCTCTGAGGCACGAGAAGGGCAAGTGCCAGGGAGGGGGCGGCACAGGCCCCGTCGGCAGCACCGCCGCCGCGCAGGAGGATCTCGCTGCGCTCCTGAGCTCCAGCCAGGCTCCGCCATCCCGTTCAGAGCTCCCGTGTGTTTGAAGGAGCTCTGGAGAACACAGCACCAGGAGGACATCTGAGAACAGCGGAGACACAACAGCGAGTACTGCCAGAGCATCGCTGCCTCCCCGCCAGCCGCCCAGCCCAGGCAGAGCGGGTCCCTGCAGGACACCTCGCAGCAGGGGCTGGCTTGCCCAGCTGAGCATCTGCTAGCAACCGCTATTACAGATTACATGGGGAAAAAGGGGCCAAAGGAAGAACCACGTACAGGAATCAGGAAATCGGGATAAAGTGGGATCAGGGCACATCCAGCTCCCATTTTGATCCATCTCACTGCATGTACAAGCCTCAGAAAAGACAAAACCTTGACACATCTGTAAATCCATGGTCTGGAACAAGAACACTGCCTTTGGAGATACCTGCCTGTTCATCAATAGCCACCACAACTTTATCTTTGGGTGCACTAAGAGAGTATTTCTGTGCCTGTGAATATTTCTTTTGTAGCTTTACAAAGTGTTACGCCAAAGGCATTTTCACTTAAATTCTCCATCTCTAGTGTCTGGAAACAACTCCTTTAGAAGGCAAGAAGTCTACTCTAATACTATATGCTTTAAAAACAACCCTCTCTACGCAGGGAGGGGGGGAAGCTTAGAAAGAGCCTGTTTTCACATAGCAACTGCAGACTTCTGCATTGCAACCTCATGTGCTATTGTAAGAAGGCTCATAAATAAAAATAAATAAATGGATCATTTCTACCTATATCAAATCTACTTTAATACAGAGGATTGTGGCAGAGGCAGCAGAGTTCTGCCAATTCAACCCTAAAACATAAAAGGACAAAGCAAAGCTAAATTGTGCTATGAAATGCAATTTGATTTTGCATAAATCAAGTTTTGCAGCACACTTCTGCCCAGAGCGAGCAGCAGCACAGCGAGAGGAGACAATTATGTCTCTGTGGGAGCAGCGGCAGCTGGCGGGACCCTGGGAGCCATGGATGAGCTGGTTTGAGACGCAGCAGCCCTGCTCACCCTGGCTTATGGAGGGTTTGCTCACCACCATCATAACTTAACAGCTTCTCTGTAAATTTACCAGCAGCAGCAATGTCCCTGGGGAGGACGGAGACACGTCTCCCTTTACAAGGCCAGAAGTCCCTGGTGGAGGCTTTAGTCCAGGGTTTGCTGGGCTGCACAGACACTCAGAGATCCCTCCTTCCCTCAGTCTGCCTGGGGGATGCGGGGAGCCCTCCCATCAGCAGGAGCTCAGCAGCCTGCAGTGGCCCTGGGATCTGCTCCCACTTTGCACCACTGATTTAAGCTGACCTGACAGTCTAAAACATTTCACCATCTTGTTGAGCGACTTCTTCCCACACCCCCAACCACCTCGTCAGGTTCAAATCAATCGTTTCTGCTGCTTTCCTCACACTGCAGCTTGCACCTGATCTAATTTCTCTATTCCCTATAGCTCCCTTTATTATCTGCTTGTTCACGACTCTGCAGGCAGCATCATGCTTTTGGTTGGTCTGCCTTTCCTCTCTTGCTCTCCCTCCTCTGTGCCCTGTTCTCCAGCCAAAGACCAGAGACCCACCTTACCAGGGGACACGTGGCCGTGCTGAGCACAGGCAGAGACACACAGGTGGGAGACAAAGAAAGGAACTGTAATGGCAGCCCAAATGGCTGTGGCTTCTATTAGTTTGTAGTAAATTCTTTTTCAGAAGCCTGTTGGTTAGATTTTAATCCTTTTAGCGTGTACTGTGTTGATATTTTTATATGCTGGCAGTTTCTTAATTAAATTGCCATGAAACATGCAGTCATATGATTATACCAACTTTATTATCTGTATTGGCCCTACTTGTAATCTCATCAAAAGAGATAAAGTTATTTTGGCCAGACCCAGTTCTCTAAACCTCATGCAGAATACCAATTACATTGTCCTCCTGAAGCTACATACTTGAGTCCCTTTCCAGGGCCTGTTTTGCTCAGGAGCCATGCCAAGCTGGGAGGGCTCCGCTCCCCACGGTCATCCTGCAGTGCTGCCGTGCCTGGCTCCACGCTCGCCTTCCTCCACTTTCCAAGTCCCATGAAGGATCAGCAGTGACGATGCAGAGCACGTGGCCAGCTCTTTTCAAGCACTTGCTTGCAAATTACTGGACCTGCTGACTCAAAAAACCAACATTCTAGATTTCATAATCACTGCCTAACAAACTTCCAAATTTCTACTGGAACAGAACCAATTTATTCCTCATTCTGTGATATAACAACATCCTCTGCTTTTTTTTAAATAGAAGACAGAAGTATTTTCAGCAAACGCCTTCCCTTTTTTGCCTCTTCTACCTACACGACCAGCAAACACTATTGTCAAGATCCCCGTTGTTCGCTGCAGAGACAAACTCCCGTCTGTTATTCCAGACGCTGCTGGGTGCCAATGTCCTTTTCCCCCTTTGTAATTTTTGCAAAGCCTCATTTATAATTTATGGTCATTTCTATCCACTTCCCCTTTTTCCTCCGTGAGTTAATTTTTTAAAAAGCGTCTACTCATGCTTGTGACTTTCTGGGCACACAGATACGTGTCCGTAATTCCCAATTGCACACAGCTGAATTTTCACCCCATGAAACTGGCTTCTTCAAAGCAACAGGTAGACATATTACCAGTTTGGACATTGATTTGCTTACACATAAAGGCAATTACTGATGATCTATTCAGCCAAGCAACTCATTTCATTTCCTCTAAATCCATGATCATTTATCCCTGCTCGCCAAACTGACCCTGAACATGCATCCCCTCACCAGGGACACAGACAGCCTCACAAGACAGGTGTACGTGGCTGGGAGCAGTTCACAGGCTCCAGCAGCTTCTCCCAAATCTTGATCACTGCAATTTTAAAAATGCAAAAACAAGACTTCAGAAGCTCCAAGTAAAACAAGTAGCAGCGACCTGCTGCACCCAAAGGCAGCGACTCACAGGGGGTTAAGGGGGGCTGCCGTGTCCACCGCTCTGCAATCACATGGGGTCAAAGCGTCCAGTCCAAGCCTCAAAACTTTAATTATAATCAACATTGTTGTTGCTTCACTCACCTTCATAAGAGAAAAATCTTACCCGCCAGATCCTTCTTTCCAGCATGAGCTCAGAGCTCCCATGGCCACATGAAACGTGTTTCCTCCAGGAGACCTCAGAAACACCCTTTCCCCATCTACCTCCCTCCTTGCTGCACTTGAAATACTAAAGCTGCAAAGAGCCAGAGGGGGCTCACACCGCCAGCCCAAGGGGCCCCTTGAGAAAAGGGTTTCTCAACTGCACTTGTTCAACGGAAAAGAAAATACCACCTTTGTTTTTTTCCCCTTGGTGCAGTCCCCATCACACAGGCAGATCAGGTGGATGGCACTGGTACCCTGCATGGGTTGGTACCATGGGTACCTACAGCTGGAATACCACCCCCGGGACCCAGCCCTGCCCCCTCACAGCTGCTGATCCAGATGGATCCAGGATCAGCTCTGCAGCTCCCTGCGCGATAGATACCTGCAGACCTCCAGAACAGCAAGGCATGAATTTTCTGTCTCGGGAATCACCATTTCAGGTATGTGACCTTTAATTTTACCACTTCCTATATTGATTTTGACTGTAGTCAAAGTATCTCTTGTCCTACACACCGCAGCGTACCCTATGGAGAGGAGAATAACTCTCTTTACAGTCTCTTGCCGGAGCAGCGTGGCACCAGCAGCAGGGCTCAACACCCAGCTCGCAGGCTGCCGGTGCCCTGCAGACCTGCCTCCCAGCACCCGGGATCGCCGCAGGCTTCTGCTCCTCCCCAAATGCACTGAAAATCCCTTCTCACTTCATGTCCTCGCATTTCTTCTGCGGGCAGATCTTACACCTAAGCTAATGCAACTGTGAATTTACTTTTCCATTGGTGTTTAGGGATTTTTTTCCAGGCAGTGCACCTCCCTGTGAACGTGCCAAGGGAAAGGGGATGCAGGGGACGGAGCGAGTGGGGCGGGAACCTCCGAAACGTGCTTTGCTCAACAAGCTAAACACTTGCTGTTTGCCCACAGCCAACTGATGTCAAGCAGCTGCAGCTCAGGTTTCTCAGCTCAGGCCACTCTGCCGTTGGGTACCAATGCTTGAGGTGTGGATGAACTTCACTGCTGGTACAGAACTATCATCCTGCTATCAAGTAGGAAACAGAAGAGTTAACACAAACATAACGTCTCCTCCACACACAAGGTCACCCAGCACCGCACTCTACAGAGCAGCATGCACCGGCAGCACTGCCCTTGTTCCCATGCTATCTTTACGTGTCTGAAACAAATCACTTTTAAAGTGTGTCAGTGCCAGTCACTTCTGAGAGCCCACTCAGCCCCAGCGCAGTGCATGGGTGGGTTTTGTCACAACACACAACGATAACTATAGACTCTGCTTTCAAATACCTGGAACCCAAATCCAAACACGGGTTGCAAGTTTAAAATATTAAAGAAAAGCAAGAGTGAATACCTGGAACAAACAGGTGCCCTCCTATGCACTGGGAGCAGAAAGAGGCTGCCGTGGGAAAGCGAGAGCTGCAGGGACTTCTCCTCAGGAGAGCTCGGCCAGGGCGGGCCTCCCTTGGGCAACAGAGCAACATGTCATCGCTTTCATTCCACGTAGGCTTAATGTGACATCCCTTGTGCCTCTCCATTACTGCTGACCTCAGGGTCTCATCCCTGGTGGATTTTACCACTGCTCTGAAAGTACCTTTAAACTTCAGCTATTTTTAGCCAGAAATGAGATTCTGCACAGAGGTACCTTGGAAGGGAGCTGTACGAGAGGGCTTTATCTGCTCTGCTCTTGCTGCTATTTAGCAATAGATGTTGACACTGGGAGTGCATTAAAAATAATGTTTAGCCATTAACATTGACAACAGAGTAGTAACACTGAGCCTTGAAAAGTACCATTTAATCTACATTGGTTTCTTGAAGCACACTGTGATCCAGCAGCTAATACTGCCCTGGTGAGTATGTACTTACTGTATGCAGAAAAGGGAAGAGGCAGCACGAGCACCTCACCGTAAACCACTGACATCCACGTGTCTCTTTCATACACAATGCGTGGCCATGTTTACCTCAACATATTTTAATTGCTGCTGTTAGACAGCACTACATGAACTGGGTACCACAGCAATCTGCAGAAGGTCTGTATGTGCACATACAAAAACCAGAACAGTACCTTCATCACCTTTGCAACCAAACCACAAAAAAGCTTTCTTTAGCCCGATTTTTTTTTCTCCCCAAGCCAAGGTTCTCCTACCAAACACCAGCACAATCTGCAGCATAACAGTAACGTTTGAGCAGCCACTAAAAACTATATAGCATGCATACACCACAGCAGAGCAGATTCTCAGCAGCTCTGGGGAAGGACATAGGAACAACAGGTAGTACGTCCCCTCCTCCTCCATCCTCTGAAGTATTTACAGGTTACTCTCAATCAAGCAAGCCAAAATTTGGCAGGTAAGTAGCAGCAACGGCAGAACATACGAGAGGGCATTGCTAGCAAACATTAGCATTCCCTTCGATAATACACAACTAACATCAGCAAACTCCCTGACACACGAGCGCCCTGCATATTCTTTATTTCCAGCTGAAGCACGTCCTTTCCGCTCCTCCATCCTGGAAATGCCTGCAGCATCTCGTGTGGGGAGCTGGCACCAGACACAGAATATTCCAGCTCCTTGTGTTCTAGTGCAGCATTTATTTTGTTAAATAGAGTATATGCTCTTCCACTGCATTAATATTTCAGACACAGGATTGCCTTTCTGAGCACACACATCTTGATCCTTAAGGCACTAATGTGCCAATAGTAAACAATGTTTATTATTCCTTCAGACAAGCCATCATTTTATGCAGTTTCCCAGAGAAGGACAGCCCAACTGGAAGCAGATTAACCCGAGCACCACTCCAGCCCCGCGCAGACAAGGAGTATTGATGAGGCTGTCAATACTGCTCGCCCGCTTTGCTCCGGAGACAGGGTGAGAAATTCCAGAAAGCACCTGGCTCCAGAGACGAGCCAAAGGGCACGGCACTTTATTTGTTCTCCCTAGTTTCCTCTGCATTTGAATTTTAATACACTTTGCCTCTGCCCTCCCCCTGCCTCTCAAGCTCCACCACAAGCATTTAAGCATCATTTCTTCATCTCACAAGGTGAACCAACATTTGCACGACACCTTCCTGGGCTTCTCTTCCTACAGACCCGGCGTATTTCTTCATTTTAAATGAAAAAGCAAAGTGCCATCTGAACACCTGAAGCAATAAAGATTACAATGGAGAAAAGTGTTATAGCAGCTCAAGGAGCAAATGTGGTGATGAATATGCAGCTCAGGGTGGAAACTGAGAGCAACTTTGCATATTTGGTAATTTTCCTGCAGGATTTTCAAGGAGAAACTTGAAAATAAATTGTAACATCTTCCTAATGGCTGTGAACACTTCTATATAGAGATGAGGACTTGGAGCTAACTAAGAAAGCTTAGCTTTTTAAATTTACGGAGCAGCTCACCAAAGGGACTAATACAACCTCTCTCAAAGACAGAGCTGGAAGGAAGTGTTAAATTACAGATGCTCTAGAGAGTATACAGCAGCAAAGAGGCTTCCCACTCCAGAGGAGGGTGAGATGCACAAATACAGAAAAGGAAAAACTCATCTCTGGGGCACAGACTTTCAATTGCATTGCAGCAAGTACAGTACCTTTTATTTTTCTTCTCCTCCTGTTTAGTAAGCTCTGTGGCACCGGCCACTTCCCAAATCACTGGTGCCCTCTGACCCTCTCTGATTCCTCCTACACTCTTCCCCTTGCAGAGGGCAGCAGCCATTGCTGAGTATTAAGCAGCTGGTAAAGCGGCCACACAACTGCAAGAGCTTCTGATCACAGGGCAGCAGCCTCAGTTATTTCTTTGCAATAACTCTGAGGGTTGAATAGCATTTGAATAGTGATGATTTGTTGATAAAAGTCACAGGAGCCTGATGCAAGATAGAGCTGCTGTAGCACAAACCGTGTGCTCTGAATCCCAGCCTTTTGACAGGCTCTCCCATCTCCCCAGAATGGGCTCTGTGCGAAGGTGCAGACGCCGGGTAGCTGCCTTCTGGTTTTCCCACCCACAAATGTCATTTAAAAACAAAACAAAAAAAAATCAATCCCTTCATTTCAAAGTTGTGCTTGAAAGACACACACTGTCTGTGCCATCAAAGCAGAGCAAAAAAGGTTGATGTCAGAGATGCTCCCCGTCTCTGTGGCCAGCGCAGAAGGTGCCCCAGGAGGAGGGCGCCAGCAGACTTGCTCCTCGCTATGCACCCAACCCTCCCCACCTTCCCTGCCACCCATGGCACCAGGAGGAGGTGGCTGAGGAAGGAGCTGCCGTGGCACAGCCCAGGCATCCCTCTGCTCCACGAATGCTGCAGGAGCTGCCGATGCTGGCGTCAATTAAAGAGCATCAGGAGGAGGCTGGTCCCAACCTCGCACAGATCAAGCGTCCTGTCTGTAAGGGGTCTGCCAGTCATCCACACACACCTGACAGCAGGCAAGCGAGCAAGAGAGGCGGCTTAAAATACCCTTCCTTCCTCCAGACAGCACCGCGCATTTGTCCACCACCTGCCTGATGCAGCCAGCAATCGCCTGGAGCGTATTGCATCCTTCTGCCCTTTTTTGTGATTCTTTATCTAATCAGTCATCCCGCTTCATCTTTGTTCTTCCCGTGGGGGGAAAGGGAGAGCCAATGCACATGATGAATGCTTGGCACATCACGGCAGCACAGTGAGCTACTACCTAGCAGGGATTTTATCAGGCATCCATATTTGGATGCTTTATTCCAGTAGCAGAAATAGGAAGGGAGTTTTCTGATACTTCAGGGGACAAATTAAGATATTAATTTACTTTAAGAATTAAAATATTCAAACGCACGATCTTTTGGGCATTGACAACAACCAGTAAGATCCATCTCATCTCTTTCTTTCCGCTGCATGGAAGCTAACCAATATCTTTAAAGCAACCTCCTGTGATACTCAGCATCACAGTATGCAGAGAACTTGTTAAGACATTTTCTCATTTGGGCACCTGCAACTTCATTATGAGTCAATATCCCAAGGCCAGCTACTCAGATCAGCTCTGCCCTAAGGTGAACCCTGGACAGGAGAGCAGTACCTGGCAGTTTCACAGGGATGGAAAGGAGAGCAAAGGCGCAGCAGACATATCAGACAAAGCCATAGACAGAGTTGCACAAAGCACATAAAATAAGGGCAGTATTTTGCTGTATGTCAAGTTTGAAGCAAAAATATGCTGCAAATACTCTGATCCTTCTGTCATTTTTCCACTACACTTGCCCTTGGAAATAATACCACTTAATATTGCACAACTGACATCAAATTATTTTTTATTCCTGGCAAAGTAGTACAGAAGAAAAGAAGAGTTATTGGTTGATGATTTGGAGAAGGAGATGAGACTGCGATTGGAACTGACTATTCCTGTTTGGCAAGATAAAAACATCCCCCTTTCATACGCTGTTTCCCCTCTATTTTCTTACAGAGAAATGTCTTATTTTGCATGCACAAAGGAGCCAAGATTTCAGTGCCTGGCACAAAGGCTGCAGATCTTATTCGGCTGTGCTAGAAAGGCAGCAGATAAATTCCCTTTCTCTCTAAGCTCTGGCTCAGTAAGGGTAAGGGCATTACTGACCAAAACAAACCGAGCCACAGAGGAAGATGCATTACCAGCACAGTCTGGGAGCTTGAGATTGCTGGTTTCCAGTCCAGTCTTCTGCAGGTACCTTCACCAGCTTGCAAGTGTGAGGCTCAGTGTGTTCAGCGCACTGCTCAGCTTGCTCCGCACAGCTTGCACCCCTTTGCACTGCTCCTTGGTGCAGGCAGAGCCCCAAAGCCCCAGCAGCCACCCAGGCTGCATCAACACCGAGGTCCACCAGTGCCTGTGGGCACTGGCCCCAGCCCCAGGGGCTCCCCATCGGCTGGTCCCTCCTTCAGAAAACCAAAGGAAACGAATGCTCAGGAGCACGGGGCGATCCAGGCTGCGCAAGAAGTTTCCCCACGCAGCTCTCCCGACACCAGCGAGCACACTGAGCTGAGTGGAAATGCTGAACTATTTTGACTAATCTGCATGCACCACACCAGTATGGAATTTCTATTTTGCAGTTTCACTTTTCCCCATAAAGTTCAAGTCAATTCAGAATGAAAAGTTTTGCTCTGTGCAAAAAGTTCATTTACATTGTGTTCTTATTGTGTGCTTTGATATTGACAGTATTTTTTCTCCAATCAAAAAGCTGAAACAAAGCAACTTTAGAAGATTAAATAAAAATGTATTTGCAGAAAATTCAGTCTTCTGAAGTTGGTATTTTCCCTATGAAAACAATCAGTTTTGACCATAGAGTACTTTTTAAAAGAAAGGGGGGGAGGTGGTGAAAATTGTGACTAGCTACTTTTTAATTAGGAAGAAACAGTGAATTTTACATTCCTGCTATTAACTAATCGGCTTGCAGCAAGGGCTGGCGGGGCCGGGCAGGATGGAGCTCAGGTACATTCAACACCACCGTTTTGTACAAGAACAGTCATGTTGCGAATCCTGATGTTATAAAAGTGAATATTTTGACCACAGATTTGAACTGCTCATCTGGCCAGGGAAGAGAAACACCTTATGAGCAGCTGCCTGGCAGAAAGAACAGCCTTCTCCGTTCGCGGGGCAGATGCTCAGACCAAACTCTTTTTGAAACAGCATCAGAGCAAGAATTATTTGCAGAAATTACTCTCCAATAATTTTCCATTATTAATGTACATGGGGAAATCACATACTGCTTGTCCGATGTCTGACTAGAAAGAGAGGCCAAGTTCACCTAACAAGTGACTCACTACAAATTATTTGCTCAGGTCTCTCGAAACCCCGTCCAGCTCACATCGGGAAAGAGCCAGGAGCGCTGCAGAGTGGTTTTCCGTTCACGTCTGCAGTCAAAGCACATGGACTCAGGAACCTCCCCCGCAAGGCTCGATGCTGCACCAAGCTGCCAGCAGCCCAAAGGCTTCGTGCATCGGCCACGTGGAGGAAAACATCCAGGGTACAGCTCTGCTGCGCCCAGTGAGAGCTCCTCGTGGGCATGCCTGCCACCCAGCACCACCTTCCCCATAAAACCTCGGGGCAGATTTTCAGCCCTCTCACTGTGTCTGCAGGTTTCTTGGGACCAGGGTACAAGGAGAATTTGTGTTATGCTCCAGAGCGGTGACCAGAACAGACACTCCAAAGTGCCAAGCCTCCCTGTCGAGAGCAGGGGCTACTGCAGGGACACGGCAAAGCATGGCACAGCTGCAGGGCAGAGGCACCTTCAGCCTCTGGGGACACCAGAGGAGACCCCCAGCAAGGGCTGGGCCAGTCCCCCTGCCCGGCTCGCTCTCTCCATCCCTCTGCTTTGTGTTATGCATCCCAGCAGGCAAGATTAGGTAATGACATTATTGTGCCAAATGTCTACAGCGTCTGCTGGGATTTCACAGGGGATGACAAATGAGCACAACACCTCGCACTAGAAATATACAACAGAAAACCATGTTGTTTTCCAAACTTCAAAAACATCTGCTATGAATTAATGGTTCAGCTCATACCTACAATTACAGGTGCAGAAGAAAAGAGATTGGCTGAGTACCCCCCATTGCTCACCAGTAGCTACTCCTGTTTCTGTGGCAATGCTTCTGCCTCCTGTAGACAAAATTTGGCATCCGCATCGCCCATTATCAAGATCTGGAAGGTGCCCCTAAAACCGCAACCTTAGACTTCACAGCAGCTGCCAGGGATCTCTGCTGCACACCAAGGGCAGCCAGAGGAGCGTTTACAGGAGATGTCTTCAGAAATTCACCGAAACAGACATGTAAAGTGCCTTACAAGTAAATGTGCGTTACTGTTCACATTGTTTATTAATGCAGCACAGCATCCTTGGATATCGTACATTGATTAAGCTTCTTGTATGTCTCCACTGGCCACACTGAGACAAATGTCTCCCCTGTATATCCACTGCTAAACACTTGAATCAGAGCAAAAGTTTGGGGAAACTTCATCTTCCAGGCCTCTTAGCACAGATTTTGATTTTGTTGAAATACTGCAGACACCGATAGTCTTAGTGTATTCAAAAGCAGGGGCAAAACACAGCTAAGTCATGCAGCCCCCATGAGTGCAGAAGTCCCTCATCCCCAGGGTCTCCACATTCATCACTTCTCCTGGAGTCGTCCAGGAGACACTGGACCGTATCACACATCCTTCCTCCACACAGCACTGACCGCACAGCCAGGTATCACCAGGGGAAGACAGTCCTCTGCTCCCTGCACAATTAATACCATGCAAAGGGTGACCGACTGTGCTCTAATCTCTTGTGCACAACCATCACACAAAGTGATCCTGCACCCTTCTCTTCATCTGAACATGAATGAGAAAATTTCTGTTCTCCTGTTGGGTTAACACTGAGACAGCCCCTCACCGCAACAAGGATTTACGCCACGCTGCTGCAGAACTGCTCGATGCATGTTTCCCACGTCTCAGGGAACAGGTGCCAAGACACGGACAGGCAGCGGGTTTCCTTTCTTGAAGGATTTCACAGCAGCTTATCCCTCAGTAATTTCCTCCCTTGTTTAATAGGAATTTATTTAATTTTGTTTTGAAGATATGCAGTGCTGTTAATTGCTGTTCTAACATGTCTCTAATAATATATCCTTTCTAATTTTTTATTGCTTGCCTACCTCTTAAGTGCTTAAATACATTCACAAATACTAATCTATTCTCTGCACAATCAGTGATGCCTACTCAGCAAAGCATAGTGCAACACATTTAATATAAAAACTTGAGCTCATTTTGCTGAACTCTTAATTGATCTCCTTGCTAACTACGTTTCTTCGAAAACTAGCTTTCAGTCATGTTCAAATTGCAGCCTGACTTTGCAAATTTAGACAGAAGAAAAAAACAGACATGCAGCAGACAACATTGCAGTGACATCAGTTACAGAATAAGACGCCACCAGCAAAAATAGTTTTCTGAATCTTGAGTTTTCAGAGAGGAAGTTTAAATGCTGATGTAGCTACTCGCTGGGAATGCAGTAGCTGATGCCACCCTGTAAAACATGCAGCTGGAAGAGGCAGCGACAGAGGAGTTACAAACGGACAGAGCAGTTACCAAAGAGCATCCTACCTCGTAATGGGCCACGCGCTGGGACTCGGATATTAGCTGAGCGCTGCACACTTTGCAGTAACTTTCAGTGAATAATTCCTGGTCGATGTCGGACGATTTCATCTGTTCATGGCAGAGACGACAAACAGAATCAGTTACAAAAGGCAGGCAGAACAGGACATGTTTGATGAGGGTCCCTACAGAGACACGGCAAAGCAATGCTTGAGTCGAGCGGTTCTTGTCACTACGAGGGAACGAAACCAACTTTATAAACCTGCAAATGTGAAACACATACGGTCCCCCTCACATCCCCAACATCTACAATTCAGAGTCCCCGGGTTTATGCACAACCAGGTTGTGCCAAGTGTTCGGTCCTCGCGTGCAACAGCTACCAGGCACTGCTGGAGACCAGCGGCATTTTCCCTGGTCCCACATCCCCACCCGCGGGTGAGAGCAGCCGGACACACACCTGTGCCCAAGGAGCACCCGACCCGCTGAACACCCTCGGCCACAGACACAGCACAGATTCCTGTGCTGCTCTGCAATTGTATTTCATGTGTGAGTTACAGCTGTAAATGGCTGTTCTTCTCTATCACCTTTCATATCTAGAAATACCATGTACATAACCAGCTATAGCATATATCACTCATGGCTCAAAACACGCTTAACCATTTGTTATACAATACAAAAGAGCTGATAAAGAGTTTTCTATAAAACGCAAACATCATTACAACCCGGAGGAAGGTGTTTTTAAGCTGGAAGGGTGCTCTGCTATATTTCTCAATTTAGACATGGAAGGAAATTGCTTGGGTGATTTACTGGGCTGTGCTGTTCTCAAGCAGCTGTTTAAATATTTGTGCATTCCCCACAACTTCCAACGAGGACACCTGCACTTACAAAAACAGCTCACTGAGTGATCTGGTTCACAAGAATACCTTAGTTCTCTCTTCACACCTTCCTCGTTATGCAAGCAATTGCAGGTATCCAACTCTGAACTGATAACCAAGGTGCATATCAGGAAGGTTGAGGTTTATAAAAGACTGAACCCAGGCAGAGCCAGAAACACCAGAAGTAGCCTCACCAACAGGATATTTAAAAACAAAAAAACCCCATGCAATTCAAGAGGGAAATAGAGGCCGATGCCTTCTGACTAATGCCAAGATAAAGTCTATTAACTCACAATCATAACAAACCTGGGCATAATGAAGACTGATAATACAGTTTTTACAGAGTTTATTCCACCGATTGGGAAGAAAAACAAAAAGGAAATGAACAAGTTACGAGATCTCATTAGCAGAAAAACAATCAGGTGGAGAAAGACCTGTCGTTGCTGGGCTGTGCAGCGAAGCTTGGGGCAGCGCTCGCTCTGCCTCTGGGCTGGGGACGTCCCAGACCTCCCTGGATGCCATCCTGGGCCAACCATGCCTGTTCCCTTGGGCTCGTGGAACGAGGCTTTCTGTGCACGTTTGCCTGCCAGCCTGCAGCAAGAGCTGCTGAGCTGGAGGTGGTTGCACCAAATCCCCAAATGTATTGCAGACCCACAAGTATTAAGATCCCTGCACATTTTATAAAAACAAGCAGCTGAGTCAACACCAGAGGCTCCCAGCCTGGAAAGACCAACTTGCCCCCAGCTCCAAGAAAAGGTTTATTCGGGTGTTTGTGGTCTACCAGACAAAAGACACAACTCTCAGAGCTCCTCTGCTGGTGCCCTTGCTCTCTGACTCTGCAAAGACACTTGCTTGTTTTCTCTTGCTATCTGCCTAGGTTTAATCTTCATTTACTCTGTCTAGAGAAACATTGCATTGAGAAACTTTCAAAGACACCAAAAGACCCTTTTAGGAGTACAAGTGTTGCAAAATTGCATCAAAGGCAAAATAAAGCGGAGGGAAGAAATCTCACTTAAATACAACAGATTGACACAAGGCAAACCAAAAAATCTCATTAAACTTCAATCCAGCAACCAAGACAGAGGCAGGTAATATTGCCCTCATTTGCATGCAGTCTGCAACGTTCACAGTATAAACTCTCATTGCAAAAATCAGAGTAAATCAAAAGCTGCTCAGTATTAGCTTAGCCCTTCATGCTCTGATAACAGATACCAAGTCTATTCTGCCTCTAACATATGTGCATACGAATGGAGCTGTCTGTTCCCCCTTTACAGCAGCAAGGGCTAAACAGGCTTACCCAGAAACAGGATTTAATGTCTTTTCTCTAAGCAGTAACTTCTGATACAGGTACAGGTTTTGTTAGACTCATTATTGCCTGTTAGGTTTTATATGCCATTGTTACTACACAAGGTTGTAATGCATCACAACAGGTGAATACAGTTATGCTGACAATGTGAATGTTATGCAGCATGATTCATGCATAACTATGCAAGTTACCTAATAAAGTCTCTCTGGAATAGCAGACCCTCAAGTAATGCACCAAGAGCACAGTTACAGACTACACGCAACAGGAGCATCCTCAGTGTGCTGTCCCTGCAGGTGACTCGAGTACCAGCGGGTCCCACCCTGCTGTACAAGGTCACGGAAAGCAAGAGTTTTAATGAACAGTAAATCCTCGCCGCGACACAGCTTGTCCCCTTCGACCGCAGCACCCAAGCTCTGCCGCTATCCCACTTGGGGCAGCCACGGGCCCTTGGCTAAGGTCACTTGGCAGCTCTCTGCCAGCGCTGGCACCTGGCAATGACTCTGCTCTGACTTGGGAGCACAAGTGGCACTCACTGAAACGCCAGCACCTGCAGGGTCCCACCAAGGGCTGACTCAGTCCCTTGCTCACTTCAGCTCAGGCTCTTTTTTACTGCAACTGCCTTTTCCTACCACCGCACACGGTCTGACCTGATCCACATGGGACCAGTGTTCGGCCACGTGTGCCCGGTGCCACCAGCACATCTCCCGAAGGAAGAGCTGTCTCTCGCCGCATCCTTTCCCTTACCCACACAGCAAACCCCGTAGCTGTGGCTTGGGGCAACAGCTACTTCACTCCCATTCTCCTGCCCTACTCCCAGAACTGGGTGCATCCTCCCCGCCAGCGGGACCATGCTGCTCTGCCCGACCGTCACTTGAACATCTCAGCAAGGAGCAGCTCTTGGCTGCCTTCACCCCACTCTCCACAGCAGGACAGCCAGGCACCAGGTTGCTCTGACGTCCTCAAGCAGCTTGTTGGGTCCCAACTGTTGTCTGAGTTGCTGCACTCTCGTTGAACCGCTGGCAGAAGGACAGGGTGACCCTTCTCCCCCCGGTGTTGTGCGGGGACCAGGTCTTTTTGCTTGGCTTCAAGCACTGGATGCACAAGTGAGCAGTGATGCCACAGGAGATCATGGTTCCCCGAAAGCTCTCCGTGCCCCTGGGAAGCGCAGCAAGCCCAGGATCACTAAAGCTTGCAGGACAGCAGAGTCCCCTTGTCAGGGAGCAGAAATGTAACTGAGTGTCCTCCTCATACTTAGAATCCTGGCAGAAGGTTTCACTGCTTGTTTTTGTATGCGTTGCTTTTTAATAGTGATGAAAAGGACAGCAAGGCAGAGGAGTGAGGGATGGGGATTAGGGGGAACAGGAGAATAAATGGAAGCAAAACCTCCTTCATGCTTTTGCATGAATATATTAGGCTACACTGTAGAGAGGATTCAAGCATATGTAAGCTTGGCTACTTAAAATAATTAGAAAGCTCTGGTAACAATAACAGCTTTGGGCAAAAATTATTATGAAGGGTTTGACAAAAATAATAGATTCACCTTAGCAAGGAAGATTTCCACACAAGCAACCCACTACCAGCACCCATTTATACAAGTCACCCTTGCAAAGCTGCCACTAAAACCTAGACAGCCTGAGAACAAGTTTAAACTCAAGTACCAGCTATTGACTTGAGAAAACAGACTTTTACCTGTCCCACATAAATGCGAAGAGCAAAAGTCTCTTCCTCTTCTCAGTAGCCTCCTACTTGTCTCTATGCTGCTGGACAGCCCCCATACAGCCTTAATTCCCAGAGCCCCTTTCCTGAGGACTGACACTTTAAACTCAGCTGGTGCAACCTGCTGGCTCTGAATAAAGCTTTTATGTTTGGTGGCTGTTAGCCGGTTCCTTTGCTTTTCGTAAAATATATTTTTTTCTGTACTCTTCTATTTTCCTTTCTAAAATAACATGCTAGAGCAGTACCTCAAAAGGATGTCAAGGTAACATGCAGTGAAATGAATGCATGAACACGCATCTCTCCATGCCATGTGTTTTAAAGCAGGCGCTCTCACTGCCACGGTCCGCAGGGTGCCACCGGCTGCTCTTGCATGCAGACCGTAGGAAAGGTCCAGGACTGGTATTTCCCTGGGGATCTGTGCAGAGACCCTGTTACAATGCATGAACCAAACAAGGGACCTCTCTGCTTCCTACAAAGGGATTGGTACAGAGATGCTGTAACTGCAGCAAGGCAACCGCAGGTGGCTTACTGATGGCATCTATGCATAACTGCAAGGGCTCCCCTCTGCAGCAAGAGGCAGACTCTAGACACGAAGCCCTGAGAAAAAGAAAACAGCTTTGTTGTGTGGGTACCTGACCTAAAAACAGTGCTTTCTCCTGCTCCAGAAAAGCTCCCTTTCCACCCCCCCTTTTGCTTGTCTCAGATACATTCTGCATTATCGTTTTGTGGGTCAATCCTAGCAGTGATTTATTAACTTCTTCCGCCTGCAAGTGTCATAAAGGGAGTTCATAAGCAATTAATATTTATATATTTCTAATCACTTAATTCCACTCTGACTCTCCCTGCCTACAAGTGCCTAACAGCTCCTAGAATTGACTAGCCTTTGGCTGATCCTCACTACACAGCCTACCTTTGTCCAAAAGCAGAGTGGAAGCGGGGGCTTTTCTACACCGCCACCACCAGCACGTCATGGCTGCAAAGCACCACGTGCCTCCGAGACGCTCAAGGAGAACCACAGATGCTGAACAAGGAGGGACATGTTCCCTGCATGCTCTCAGAGGCTTTTCTTGCTGAGAGTTGAAGAATTAATGTGCAATTCGCAGCCTCGCCAGCTGGACTCAAACCGTTCAGCTGAGCAGAAGCCCTTGGTCTGCACACCAAGGTCTAAATATCTAAAACTCTTGGTCTCCTCCTCCTCAGGTGGGGACATGAACAGTGGAGCCTCCAACACAAACACTGACCACTTTGTATTCTTTCAGTGGCGTTTATTATTGCCTCTTGTGCTGACACTCAAGTGTTGACGTCCCCCCTCCCCGCTTCAGATCAGTAACCTCTGCACATGTCAGCTCAGCATCTCCAGGAATGGCAAACTGTGCCATAAGAGACTTCATTTAAATACCTTGTGCCATATGGCTACGATTCTTCTCAGCAGTTTCAGTGACTATAACAGCTTAATGAAAATCAGTTTGATGGGGCTGACTCCAGTTTTTGGCAACTGCTAGAAAGATGCTAACTAAGTTGCATTAAATTTTAGAGGACAGCAATCCACATATTGACATCAGAGACATATTCAAAGCCAAATTCCTTGTTAAGGATATGCTTTACACCAGCTGAATCCCACCGGACACGGACACATACCGAATATGGACCTATCACAAAGGAGACTGATGGAAGTGCCCCTGCAATAAATGCTTTTACAATCCAGACCCAGCCAGGACAGTAAAACTGCTACAGGACCTCATTTAGGTCTAGAGTGCCAGCTGGATGGGTGTGACTTGCAGCAGCACTTTGCTGTTGCAACAGCCCTCGGGATCCTCACTCACAAGGCAGGAGCAGAAGCACAATCTGCAGTCACTGCTAGCAAATACTTCCCATCATGTTTCTGATAAATACTGTTGTAATCTCCTTTATGGCAATCTTCCCTCAGCAAGCCGCTTCTATTTTTATTGTTGTATACCCCCTGTTATTAAGTTCATCGCCCCCTTTTATTGAGCAATAAGCTCAGTGAATAGGAAAAGAAGTTCTTTTAATAACGGGAAATTCATGACTGGTAGCAAAAGTTCCAGAGTACATGACAAACACGAACAAGACAGTTTTTCTAATTCCAAGTTTTGCCTTCTATATCACTTTGCAGACTAGCCTTGGTATTGTTCAGTATCAATTATTTCTGTGTTTCAAAAACAATAAGCAGAAAACCACGAAAACCCTGAGAAGCTGCAGACAACTTCATGTCATTTCAGGGTAGGGAGTTTGAAAATGCAGCACCATCCCTTGCCTAACCAGCCTGTTGTCAGAAGCAGACGGCTTGCAGCTTTTCCAAACGTTCCTCCTGTGCTGCTCACAAGCGCCCGCACCAGCAGATCCCACGGCACTTAGAGCAACGGCTCAGGAGGGGACATGTTAAATAGAGACAGCAAATGAAGGATCTAAACCTGAGATCAGAGCCAAGTCCCTGGGTAACTGTTGTCTAAAGTTTACAACACATGCCTCAGGTACAACGATAAAAGTTACAGGCAGACATCCCAGAAGTTGCTGACTCGGCTGCTGTGACCGCAGACCCGCACACCCAGCCTCTTCGACACCCAGATGTTAACCCGCACACCCAACCTCTTCCTCACCCAGCCGAGGCCCCACAGATCTAGAGGACTTAGACCATAAGGTGGCAATAACCTGTGCAACATGTCCAAACGCAAGCAGGAGAGGCGAGCCCATCTGCCCTGCTCTGGGCACTGCCTCGCTGCGCTCTGTCAAAAGCGCCGGCACCTGCGGGAAGGAAACCACTTCCCACTGTCCCCGCTGGCCATGCCTCCCACTGGTTGCTTCCAGCTACATTTCTGCCTTTCTGATTGAACTTCTTTAAAAATTTTTAAAATTACTGCTTCTCAGTGCCAAATTTCCCCCCCCCGCCCACCCCCAAACACTGCTACCAGGTTTAGGGGAGCATCCCCCAAGCTACCCTCTGCACAGGGTTGCTCTCCCCGAGACAGCTCGGACCTACTTCCCTGCCTGCAACGACACCGGGGCAAATTCACTCCCACGTGTGCACGGACCCAGAGCAGCCACACCGAGATCATCAGCTGATACAAGAAAACTGCCTTTGCACCATCATTTAACCAATGGATATCGGAGACCTTGGGGCACATCAGCCCCTCGGTCTGGCCCACCCATGGTGTTGGGCAGACACCAGCATGCTTCACCCTGCGCCAGGGCTGCCCCATGCAAGGCTTGTCCTGAGCCTTGCCACCAAGGTGCTCGTTCGATCACCTGCTTGTGGTGATGCACCAGGAATTTCTGCACAGGTTCATTTTTCCTATTGTACAGTCAAGGACAAGGAGTGCTATACGATAAAGCACTGAATTCAGCAACTCTGTTTCTTCCAGTCAAGAGGAAAGAAAAAAAATTGTGGTCCCTTATCCAATTTACTTTCAAGGGCCTTAATCACCTTTCCCAGAATTAACAGCTTCCGAAACCTCCGTATTGGAGCACTAGAGAAGTGGAAACTGAGCATGTGCATGAATGCCAAATGCAAACAACAAGCCAAAAATTAAATGTCCTGATTTTCGTGTTATGAATTATTTGTGGCTTTTGCTGCTGTCACTCTCCCATGGATTAACATCTCATGTAACACTTCCTGTTTTCTTCTGTTGTTTAATTTGTCTTGCAATAAAAAGAAAAAAAGTCTTTACTAATAATTAATGTGCTTTCAGCAACTCTGTCACTGCACTTACCACAAGGCATCTGAAGAAATGCAAAATACTGCCTTTTGAAGTGCCTTATTTCCCAGCACTATCAGCATGATGGATGGTTGAGCCTGTTCCACGAGTTCAATTCTCCTTCTGCTTTTATCATCTTGAGAAAGGAGTGCTCTGGGCACTGGAGACCACAACAGGCTCCCAGCACAGACAGCACCACCAGCTACCAAGAGAAAAGGGCAGGGGACGGGGCAGCTCATCAGAGCAGCACTGCACTGCCAGCTTTCCCCAAGGAAGAACATCAAGCAACAGACAGGATGGGATGCCCCATCCCACAGTGACGACGGGACCCTGTGCAGCCCACCCTGAGCCTGGTGCAAGAGGCTGACTTTGCAGCCAGGGGATCTGTAGCCTCCACCTGTACCAGCACCAGAATTCACTTGCTCTCTTCTGCAGCCCCAGCGGAGGTGGGACAGAGCCCTCACCAGTGAGCGATGTGACAGAGCCCAGGTAATCCTGCGTCCCAGAGGTGATGCTGGTGAGGTCCCTACCCACGAGGAGCTCACTACAAGCCACATCCTCGGAAGATGTGCGTGCTATTTTCAGTTTTTCCTGTTTTCCTGCCAAACCAAAGATGCTCCGTGTCCCTCCAGCTGTGCTACACATCTGCCGTCCCTGCCACGCTTTGCCTTCCCTGCAATTCTTCTTTGGTTTGGGGTTTATCTGCCATCTCCCTACTCCCTCCATTCCTGAAACCCTCTCCAGAGTCAATTTGCTTCACTTCTGCATTCAGCCTTTGATGCATTTTGACACGCTTTATTGGAGCCTTGAAAATCAGAACAAGATTGTGTGTGGCATGAGCTGGGGAGCAGGAGAAGTCCTGCACGTGTCTGCTGCATGTGTCAAAACACAGAGGAGAGGCTGCGGAGAGCAACACAGAGGAGACGGAGCCTCAGTGCAGAGGAGAGTCTCAACCCAAGCACCCCAAACACCCAACTTTGCACAACTTCCCCCAGCGTAAGCTGCCAAATTGCTCCTTTGCTAGGATCTACTTCACGATGTTTGCCAGGACTAGGAAAGGGACACTTAAGACAGCAACAGTGTCTTCTCAATGGATGGAGATGATGTTTTTGAAAGGAGCCTCGCAGCTCCCACGCCACGGGAGGGGAGAGCACCTGCGTCGGTGCTCCTTGCCCCGCATTGGGAGAGCACTGCCCTGCTCCCCGCAGAGGGTGAGAAACACCCCACGGGACCACAAGAGCAGGCCCATGGAAAGAGGGACTGGTTGCATGCTCCTCTGCGCAGGATTCAGCCGCAGGATCAGGATCTCACCAGGGATGTCTCGCTGAATTCCCCTGAGACTCGTGAGCAGGGGGAGCTGCCAGATGTTCCCACCTCCTCACCTCATCACCGGTGTCACCGAGGTACCGTTTATAAATAGCAGAACCAAGCAAGAAAAAAACTGATGAACTTGTCAGGAAAAGCAGTGCCCTCTGGCCAGAGGGAAGCCACGAGGCACGGATGATACCTTCCAGGCAGAAAAGCAGCAAAGCTAAGGCTCAGGGTGTGCGCAGTGCTCCACATCCCCTAAGCAGCACCACGCCACGGCACGCGCTTGGCACGGGAGCAGGCGGTGGAGATGCAAGCTTATGCGTGGCAGTAAAACCCAGCCCGTGCCTTTTTGACCTACAGCCTGTCTGAGGTGGGAACAAAGGGCAAACCGAGGAAATTACAGGCACGGAGATTTACAGACCAAAGGAAAGAGCAAGCCCTCCGTGCCACAAATTGCCTCAGGGGGTGACGGAGGAAGGATGCTGCCAAGTTTAAAGGGAGCTACACTGCAATTTTGAGAGTGGCACCATCCCTTCCCTACAAATATGTGTATCCAGTTATACACATGAATTGTTCTAATTATTCACACTACGTCGTGTGGCAGGATTTAATTGCAAACATGTGCTGACTTGAATAAAAATGTATTTTAAAAAGGAGATTGTGACTGCTTTATTAGAGTTTGTGGGAAATGAATGAAGAGCAATCACATTTCGTGCCTCAGGGCATCAATTCTGCATCCTGCACACTTCAAGGACGGGGCTCTGGCACTCACTCCAGCGTGGCCAGTTGGCACAGCTCGGCCCCTTAGCAGCAGGGACGGCCCAGAAACGCTCCTGAAAGAAGAGGTTAAAACAGACCCGTGCAGGCCTCGGGAGAGGCTGCACTCCGAGATGGAGAGCTTGATGTAGTCAGATGGCGGAGGGGAGGGACTCGCTCATACTGGGATGAGCAGAGAGCTGGTATGGGCAAGAAACCAGGTACCCTGGCCTGAGACATCTCTGCTACTGGCACCTCCCGACAGAACCAGATTCCCCTCGACTAAGTCCTGGCCAAGCCCCACCCTGGGAAGGAAGCCTGGTCTGACACAGCCTGGCACGCAGCCCTGGCACCCGCTCCTTTTCCTCCTGCTCGCCTCCCCTTTCAAATCCTCCCACCAGTGCCCCCTCCACACTTCTCCCCGCCCCCCACCACCACCACCCGAGGCTTCATTTTTGGCAGCTCAAAAAAACACACTTCTCCCCGCCCCCCACCACCACCATCCGGGGCTGCATTTTTGGCAGCTCTCGCGGTGCCCCCAGCCGCAAGCACCATGCTGCCCTGGCCTCTCCAGGACCTGCACTCCCCAAGAACCCCACATCCCTCTGGGGACCCGCACCCCCCCAGGGACCCCACGAGGTGCCAGGGCAGTGTGGGGCGTCGCGGGCCAGGATCGTGGGGTGCAGCGAGGCACCTTGAGGGCTCACAACGCTGCGGAGCCAGGGTTACCATGTGATGCTCGTGGTTGCTATGGAAACAGTGGTTTCTCACAAAAAGAGGCATAAATAGTTACCGAGCCTCCCCGGAGCGCGGTCTGCGCTGCCAGGCTGTGGGCACCCCGAAAGTCAGGGGGTTGCTGCTGCCCTGCCCCGGTCCCTGCCCGGTGGGTCGGTGCCAGGGCTGCGCCGCAGCAGGAGCCAAGGCAGGGGAGAAGCCGGAGAGCGGCTCCCGCGCAGCCTCTCTCTGCAATTACAATCAGGATGCCACATTTATTTTTGGATAAGCAGGACCTACTTTTTCCTGTGGCTCCCTAATAACGTACAAAACAGTAGGAAGCGAGTCAAGCTGAATCCCGTGCCTGCAGCTCATAGCCTTTGGTACTTTGCATAATCAGGGCTTGTCATTCCCCATCAGCTTCAGCTCAGAAACCCAAAAGGCAAAGCCATGTAAGGTGGCAACGAGCTTAGAAGAAGCCTTTGGAGAACAAATCTGTCCATCACTGATGGGGGATTATTTTAATACTGGATTCCTTGATAAAATTCTACACGCCAGCCTAGCTGGCCAAGCTAAAGCACCTCTTACCAGAACCAGCTTCAGCCTCAACAACACTAACCCCAAATCAGTTTAACATCACTGCTTGCTTGCCGACAGCACTAAAAGCTCCCTGCCCAGCAAAGGTTAACGAAGTTAGCGACAGCAGGAGCAGAGATGCTCCTGGTTATCCTCGCTGTCATCTGAGCTCCTGCGGGTGGGCTGAGCTCCTCTCCCCTCTCGTCTGCAACACATCCGATATTTGCCAGCCGGAGCTGCCTCACCTAGTGCCACCCGATGAGGATTTATAGGAGTCCAGGTCTCCCCAAGGCAGCCAAGCAGTGCTGGCCAGGAACCCTCCCTACTTGTAACGATTAATGGACTCTGTTCCCTTCAGCTACAGCTCCCCTGCTACAGTAGAGCTTTTTGTAATCAATGAAATGATTTAGAAACAAGACACCAGGAATGCAAATGGTTTGTATCTAAGTCCCCTAGTTAGCATGGCGCAGCTAAACTCCTGGCCTAATTTAATTGCACATCCAAATTCCACATCCTCTAAAGGGTATCAGCAGATTTCATTAAACTTCTTCACATTATCATGTAATCTGGCAATTAGCTTTGTGTGCAACAGCAAACAACAAGGAGCTTTATCTTAAGTAAAACATAAAACACTTACATCCCTCCTACAGCCTTTTCTTTTTATTTGCCCATCCGTGATTTAAAAAAAAAAAAAAACAATCCTTCTTTTGTTTGCATTTGTGTTCCTGTAAGAAGCAGGAGCATCTACCATGCTCATCCACATGAAGCAGAAGCATGCTGGACTTTTAAGTTTTATGTCAGACCCGCCTTGTATTTGGGAGCATTTCAGCAAGCCACTCGGATAATTCATGCTTCGTTTTCCCCACTGGAAGAAAACCACAACACTATTCTCTCCCTTAACAACAAATGAGCAATGAGAAATGGTTCATCAATGTCTGTTGTAGAACTCCAGCTCTGCGTGTGAAAGGGTCTCCAGAAATGCAAACTATTCTATTTTCGTCAGTGAGAAATTAAACTGCTGTTGCAGAATGGCTGGAGTCAGGCACGCTCCAGGCTGGGCAGTGGCTGCTCCTTTCAGAGATCGGCTCCGACTCCAGGATTTGGAGAGGTCTCCCTCTCTCTGCACAGTCTGGGGACTCCCATTCCTACAGTATTTATTAGGCATCCCCTGTGGTACCAAGAAGCAACAGCAAGGCATTAAAACAAGTTAATGTGTTTCATACCACATCAGTTTTCAAAGTGGGGTTTGTAAGTTATCCTTCAGTCATGGTCATCAGCCTTCCTTTCTGGCTAGAGAGGAAAAAAGGCTGAAAAATGCTTTTTGTATATTCTGCAAAACCAAAAAAAAACTCTGTGCTTTGGTAGGGGTGGGAAAATACCTTTGCATCATGTGCAGGCAGATCCAAAACTTCTAAAAAGGTGCAAACTTCTCCAAAAGAGCAAGACTGAAGAGATGCCTCAGTTATACCACCTACCAGAAGCAAAGAGGTCAAGACCTGGAGGTACAGGATTTCTAGAAACAGGAAAGCATCCATCGGGTAACACCAAATTCCAAAAGTAAGGCATCACCTGGCACAATCAGAGCCAGATGAGAAAGAAACACTCATTATAGCATGACTTATTCCCGAGAAGACTGAATGTAATGGGGTTCACCATGATCTGCGTCAACTGGCAGAGATGATATGAAACAGCCCCATGACCTCCTCAGCACAAACAGAGCTCGCTCTGAAACCGTAACAGAGCTTGGTAATTTGAAAAAGCCTGAAACAGCCTGCATTGCAGAAAGAGACTGTGAAACTCCTGAAGAGTTTCATAACCAGGAATTAGTGAAGATAACTATAGATGGCACTGAGAACTCGGCTCCTTCCTGCTTTGCAATGTCATTTCTTGCCCGGTTTTGGAGCCGTGCACTGCAAAGCAGCTCCTTGCGTCCCTCTGACTTCACGCCTCATCCAAGCACTACCCTGTCTCTGCATATGGGGGATCCCCCATGAACCCCCAGCCTGTGCCGCGAGGAACCAGTGCCCCCAGGAGTGGGTGAGGGCAGCACCACAGAGCACAGGGGGCTGCAGCCAGCACCTCTTCACATCAGCACGGCATGCGGAAATCACAGTAAAAAAGTCTGACAACTAAAGAGAAAATAACAGGTCCCCACACTCTGCATGGCTCCCGTCCCTGCCAGACTCCTGTGAACTACAGTCGTGTGCTTGAAAATTAGACGGATTAATTATTGCTACAATTAGTAGTATCGTGAAGCATCTCTGGTGGCAGGAAATAATACTGTCATAAACTTGTATAATCGCTCAATATTTTCAAATGAGCAGTTGGATCCACAGTTATCATCTTGACGCTTTCACCAGTGACATTGCAGGGTGGAAAACACAAAATTGATTAATTAGTTTTCATTTTAAGTCAAGCTAAGCTCTGGTGCTCTCTGCCATGTGCCGTCACTGAAGCCAAGACTCTGTAAAGCTCAAAAGAGGAGGTAGGTGTGGATGTGGAAAGCACCAGCGTCCCGTGATGCATGGTTACAGCTGAGAGCAGGTGAAATGTCCCCGGGGTTCAGCCCAGCTCTGACCACGGGAACACAAGCACCACTCACAAGCACTGTGCACAGTCTGGCGTGATCCCAGAGTGGCTCCGGCCACCCCCTCCCATGCACCCGGCATGGCCACAGGAGGAGCCCGGGCTGTGAAGACCCGTGCCGGCTCTACGGTGACATTGCGGGTGGAAAACACAAAATTGATTAATTAGTTTTCATTTTAAGTCAAGCTAAGCTCTGGTGCTCTCTGCCATGTGCCGTCACTGAAGCCAAGACTCTGTAAAGCTCAAAAGAGGAGGTAGGTGTGGATGTGGAAAGCACCAGCGTCCCATGATGCATGGTTACAGCTGAGAGCAGGTGAAATGTCCCCGGGGTTCAGCCCAGCTCTGACCACGGGAACACAAGCACCACTCACAAGCACTGTGCACAGTCTGGCGTGATCCCAGAGTGGCTCCGGCCACCCCCTCCCATGCACCCGGCATGGCCACAGGAGGAGCCCGGGCTGTGAAGACCCGTGCCGGCTCTGTGGCCACCCTGCTGCTATGAGACCCAATCACAGAGGCTGCTCAGCCGTCCGACACGCCGGGGCGTGCGTGTGCACACCAACATTTCAACTTATGTTTTTTGCACAGTGGGAAGGAAAAATCCCGCTAATCATTCCAGTCTCCCACTTGTTCACGAAGAGCACGCGGGCATGTCCACGGACCCCAGAGCATTTCAAGGCACGGGTGTGATAGGCAGCACCTCCACACTGTGATCTGGATCAAATCCTGGGGCTCGGGTTGGCCGCGCTGTACCTGCACTGTGCCAGCCTGGACACCTTAGCCATGCACAGAGGCCACTCAAGTTTCTGCCTCTCTTACTAATACCGTCAGCTCACATGTGCTTATTATATTTCAAACAATAGAGGAGCTTGCACAGCATCCCATGCAACAGGGTCTTTAACCGATTAATTTATGGCTTCAAAAGCAGTGGGTGTTCAATTCCATCCTGTTCCTGGAGTTTCTGACAAGCCACTCTGGGTGCTGCAGATCCAGCACTCAGAGCTTTTCCCATTTCTTTATGTAATTTTGAAACCAGTGCATGCCTCACATTCACAGCTAGCTGCTGTGTGTCATGTCTGTGGCTGTATCCTCCAAGACAACTTTAAATACCAATATCTCACTTTGCCACCAAGTCCACCCACTGTTTTTAAGCGGCTAGATCAAATTTGGGAGCAGTTTTAAGTTCACAGTGCAGTTCCCTGCATCTCCTCGTGTTGATACTGCTTTTTCAGAGCCACATGTGCAGCTCCATCACACCCAGCTCATGGGCAGCCAGGGCCTTGTTCAGGTACCCTGTGTGATACACACAAGTAATATGTACGTGATATATAAGCAAGTAGATCAAAGGGGGAGACAGGTGACACCTCTAGGGCCTCAAGTGCAGAGGCTGATATACTGAAAAGGTTTATTTATACTCTCCCACCTTGGGGATTTGTTTCACCAACAGACATGTATTGGCAAGAAGCAGGTCCAAGCTTAACTACATCTTCTACCCCATTTCTCCTTTAACAAGACAAAATAAATATATTTCTGCTTTGGAATTAAGAGGAGCGATATTCTTCTCCCCTATCGCTTTCCAAATGAAGCTCCTGAAAGCCCTTTTTGAAGCTTCCCAGTTGCATTTCCAGACCTGCTCCCCCTCTGTGCTCTGGAGAAATGGATTAAACGAGCCCTTTGAAGTGCTGCTGCTCGTGAGCCGCTCTGGGATGAGCTCGGCTCGGCTTTTTGTCATGTCCTGGAAGGAGGACAGCAACCACCACTCGCCTTCCTATTTCCCTCTCATCCCGCAGATGCCGAGCAGCAATGGGGCTGGAGCCAATGCACACCCCCAGGTGGGACACGGTGCTCCCCCACAGCAGCCCTCACTGCCCACCTGCAGCCACCACCTCCCTCTGAAAGCGATGCCCAGCTCAAGAACAAGCCCCTGGCAACTGGCACGAGCCCGCTCCCTCCTGCCGCATCCCCCATCCTCTGCTTGGCATGAGGGCAGCACCCTGCAAGCCGTCCCATCCGCCCAGGACCCTGCAGTGGTGCACGGCCAGTGACCACCTGCACAGGCGCCTGCAGTAACACAGCCTGGGGGGACCGACCCTACCTTACTCACAGGCCAACAGACCCTTGACTTGGTGTCACCAGATCTGCGAAGTCTTGCAAAAACTCCCAGGACCGAACCTCACACATACGGGCAAAATGCTGTCATGGGACAAACACTGCGCTGCACGCGTGAATTCCCCTGCACGGACAGTCTGACAGCCAACACAGGCTAAGCCACCGGCGTCCCCTGCCAGCACATTAAAGGCCTAAAAGCTGTCAAGCATTGCACAACAGGCAAGTTTTAATATTGAGAATATTCATCTCCAGCCATTTCTAGTTAATGGAACAAAGCAAACTGTCGAGAAAAATGGGAACATTACAGTAAAAACAACAACAAATTAAACTCTAATGCAATTAGAGAGCAATTAGGGATCTATCCTCTGGGAGCATTTTGGAACTCTGGGTCTTTCTCAAAATCTGATCTCTCTGCAACTTTATTTCTTTCTAATTAATAAATGAAGAAGTGAATGGCATGGCTCCCCCCCAGTCCCCTGCAAAATGCCATCTCCCTGTTCTGCAGGAGCAGAAGGTGGTGGCAGGTAGAAGCGTTCACACCCCCGAGCTGAGGAGATATGCAGCTGTCAGAAGAACGAGGCACCAAGGCAGGGAGAACAGAAATCACCACCTGTGTCTGTTGCAAGGTGACCAGAAACACAAAGACACAAATGCTCTTGTGCAAGAGCCAGGCTGAGCAGGAACAAGCAGACAGCAGAGCATGAGCGACCCTGGAAACCCCTGTGTTTTCCTATACACAGCTCCCACAAAAGCCACAGCCCAGAAAAATATGTATTTAATTCCTCTTGACTTTTTAAACTTACCCACGTATATGCCTGTAGATAAGCACTCACTTAACCAAATTGCTCAAATACGCTGCAGAAAGGAGCAGGATGCCCTTTGGGCATCGGTCTCTGCTGCGTCCTGGCCAGGGCACAAGGAGCCTTCAGCAGCCCACGGTGGCACGGGTGCCCCACAACCTGCACACTGTCTGGGCTCGCCTCTCTGCCACCCCAGCAAGTCTGGAAAGGAGCGTTTGGCACGTCCTTCCCTGGAGGGCAGTGGACGTTGAGCGTGGTGCTAACAAAGTGCCCAAGAAATTACAGAAGAACTGAAATGAAGGGGCAAAGCTGCACCGTCCCATTAAGCCAGCGCCTCTCCAGTCTCATCCATAAGCTGCCTGAAGGTCACAGCCAAAACCGATACAGCAAAACTCTGTTAAACTCTGGCTCTGTTAAACCTTCCGTCAGTGGATGCAAACACAGTAAACGCTCTCTGCGGAGGAGATGGCATGGTGTGGAGAAAAGGCTTCCCCCTCGTTTCCTGAAGCTGCTGCTATTCCTGGGGGCAGCCCCGTCTGTACCACGCAACTCCGGTACTCTTCAGCAAGGGCTGTTGTTCACGCTTTGTAAGGAACAATAAAGCTTCCATATGTCCTGCTACCTGCCCAGCAGCCATCAGGGAGACGACTCCCTCGGCATTCAGGGGAGGAAGGCACCTGTGCCACAGAGGGAGGTGGGACCCTTGACCTTCATCTTTTTCTGTACCCAAATCCACCCTTGGGAACACCAGTGGCCTCGTTTTGGCCTAGAAATTGGCCCAGTTCTGGTCTCTCAAACCAGTTCTGGATCTCAAGTCACACCTCTTTCCTTGGGAGCTTAACCCAGATAAAGCGAGACACCCAGATCTGACAGTGCCCGGGCCACCTAGTGCAAGGATCAGCCAGGACCAGCCCCAGGAGCCCCAGCCTTGCCTGGCCATCTCAGACCCTGCAGCGATTTCTGAGGGGCTTTTGGGAGCCCTCCCGACTCTGAAGAACACCTTGCAATGAAAAAGGGTCTGATTAGAGACTCACGGGTCTGAAAAAGATGCCAACTTTTGGTCAAAAGTTGCTTCTTGCAAAGGAATAATTCTCAAAAAATCCCCACTATTATTGTCTACGTTTGATCACTGACATGGGGGAGGAGGGCTGTTTGTTGGTGGGTTTGGGGATTTTTCCTCCCCTCAAGAGCAAAACCCCTGCAGGAAGGGGTGTTAAATGCACAGCTGTACCAGACTGGCCATCAGCGTTCCCAGGTAAATCTCCGGGCACGAAGAGGGGGAGTTAGGTGGTACAGTGCCATACACCGAGCCATAAAGCCGCTCAGAGAGAGAAAGCTGGGCTGCTCACTGGGAGTAAGGTGCTAAGTCAGCAAGGATCAACTAGCTGCACCAATTCCTTTGCAAACTGGAAGCAGCAAATAAACCAGATCCAGGCAAACATCAGCAAAACATCTCCATACACAGACAACACCTCTTCAAGAAGGGTTAGCCAGCAATGCTATGAATAGCTGGGGAGGCCTGTCAGGAGTGTAGTATGTGCTCTATAGCACACCTGGGAAAGTGGAAACGCAGCAGCACTCCACCTCCTCTGGGCTTTTCAGCACAGGAGAGGGCAGAGCAGGGCAGAAGAGCCTGAGGGAGGAAGGCTGGATACAGGAGGAAAGTTAAGACAGTGCAACTCGGAGCCAAAGGAAGTGACTTCTGAAACACGCACACTCAAGTCGGCCGGGTCCACACACAGAAACGCGGTGCAAACTGCTACGCAGGGGCAAGGATTAATTATTTGGAGTGACTCAGAAGTGACTAAGAACGATCAGATAAAATCAACTGGGGTGGGGGGGTGGTGGAAATTAATCCAAATTTTGGAACAGTCCCACCCCAGGATGCGGCCAGAAGGCAGAATCCTCCCCAGGGAAAGGGATGCAGGAGGTGCCAGAGAAGGTGCAGGGAGCACGGGGATTAGGAGGTTTATAATCGACAGTTCTACACTGCTCTGGGAGTAATAAAGGATTCCTGCCCTCCTGTTTCTGATAAAGTCAGGGGGAAAGACCCATTTTTAAATGGGTCTAGAAAGCTCCTGTGCTGTCCCTCCCTCCTGTCCCTTCCTACAGTAGATGAGTCACTGTCTAGCAACCTTTATCAAAATACCTCTTACAAAATTGTTTATCAAGTCCCTGCCGCTCCCCGCCCCACAGCACAGTGCAAGGAGAAGTGGCAGGAGATGCTCCAGGTCACTGTCCCTTTCCCATGGAATGATGAGAGCCCCGAAGCTGAAACTCCTCTGCCCAGCATCCCCCTTTCCATGCCGCCCCTCTCCAGCAGCATCCCCCTGCTCCCCCAGGCTCACCTCTTACATTCCAGAGCCGGTTGTTTGTGTTTTGCAGATGGATTGCACGTGCTCGTGCGAGAGCCTACAGCACAATCTCATGCAGAAAATGCAAACTGGTGATTTTTAACTGTCTCCTCAAGGCTTCGCAAACCTTGTTCTTCACCCAATACTGCATGCTAAGGTCACTCCAACATCAGAGGAGGGCAAAAGGAGTGTGTGGCTGCCCAAAAGGCAGCAATCAGAGCGTGTTTAACATCAGGAACTGAGCAGGCACTGCCCAGGCCTAGTATCACTAATCAACGGATACGGATAACCAGCAATTCAGACGGCTCAAGGGGCAGTTATTAGAGATCTTTCACACAGCCCAGAACAGCAGTCACTTCGCTCATGCTGCATAAGGGACAGCTTTTGCTTAGGCTCTCAGACCTACAGACGACTCCAGTGCAACACATGGAGTCAGCCAGCCCCACAGAGATGCACAGTCTTATCCCCCTTCACTGGCGACGAGCAGCCGTACAGGCTGGCAGCTGCTTTCCCCATGGTGCTGCGGTGAGTCAGGTCAGGGCTGCCCCCAGGGACAGCAGCCCCAGCCCCCTGTGCTCAGCTGCCTCCCTGGAAACGTGCTTCTGCTCTCTAAGTGGTGCTGACTTGGGAAGTTCTCCAAACTTCCCAAACAACAGAGAGAATAGGCTTGTTTTCCTGCATCTGCAGACATCCATGCTCACAACCCGCAGCCCTAGGAGCTCCTGTTCCCACGCTGGACTGTGGGGACGCCTGCACGGAGTCCATTCAGTAAAAGCACCCTGAGTTTCCACTGACTGTCCAGCACAGGGGCTGCCTCTCAGGGGATGCCCGCACCGAGAGGCCTGCCTGGCTGTGGCCACCGGCTCACAGGTGGATGCAGCATTCTGTAAAAACTCCACTGGGAAAACATTCTAACACCTGGCACGGGGCTGGACCACTCGCACAGCATACGCTGGTCACCTCTGACCTCCCGCCACGGGTCCGGGGGTGGCACAGCCAGCACAGGCACCAGCTCCCCCGCAGCGGGTGCCGGGTCAGGCCCCCAAGCACAGGCTGCCCCTCCGCAGCAGCGCTTGTGGTACCAAAACCGCTCCGGCAGCCTCGCCACACCCGGCAGCTGATCCCAGCCAGCGTAACAGATCACCTCCCACTGCTCTCCCACAAACACTGTTATCAAACAGCTCTGATCTCCCAGTAAACTTTCCTCCAACTCTAATCAACAGATTCAAGCAACAAGCAATGCGCAAGCTGGCAGCGATGGGTCCGTACCTTTGTGCCGCTGGCTGGGCTGACGCGCCGAGGACAGCGGAGCTGCTCCAGCGATGCTGCCAGGGAAGGCGCCCACTGGAGCTGCGAGCACAGCTCTCCTCTCCCCCGACCAGCTCTTCCAGCAGCCAACTGTGCTGGGAAGGCGCTGGGCGATTCTCCGCTGGCGCTCCAGCTCCACCCCTAGCAGCAGCGATTGGCTCTGCCGTGCTCTGCAAGGCTGCACTGGTCCCAGCAGCCTCCCTCCGCATCCAGCTCCTACTATGAGCAAGAGCTTCCCCAGGACCTATTCCCACAGCCTGAGACAGGCCCTGGTCTTGGGCAGGCTTGGCAGGTCAGGGAAAGGCAGAGCTGCCCGACACAACCTAAATCAGAGCACCTGAGAGAGATTTTCCTCACTGTGAAAATATAAGGATGTGCAAATCTGATTTGCAGGGCAGAGGCTGTGAAGGATATCACAGGCTCCAGGGGGAACATATTTACTTCCAGATTCATACTTTTGCAGATGACGCACTTATTTTAATACCCTGGATTTACGGAGTGAGCACACCTCGTGCTGCAGGCTCCTGCCACACGCAGCACCGAGGGACAGTGGGAGGCAAGCCCCCCACGCAGGGATAAAGGGCAGGAACAGCTTTCTCAAAGCAGTGACCAGAGGAAAGCAGATAACAAAGGGAAAGGACAGATTCATCTTCAGCCAAAGGGTAGTCGCGGCCTCCCTTAGGCAGGACTGATGGGACGCAGAAGCCAATGAACAAGTGCCCAAGGCCAGAGGCAGAGCAGAAGAGGGCAAGGCAATAAACAGGGGAAGGAGAAATGGGGGGGATGCAGACCCCTGCAAACCATACGCGATGAGGAGACACTCCCTAATACAGCACCACGCACACATGCCCAGGAGTCTGTAATGCACAGCCAGGCTTAAACCAAACCTATCTCCCCACTCTGAAATCCAGTGACAGCTGAATCTAGAAAGAGAGTGGAGTTATTTTTTGTGCACAATATTCTCCAGGCAAAGCCACTTCAGAGTTCAGACTGAAAGTCCTGAAAACCAGGTTGTAGATGAGCACAATCCCATACACCTTCCCTCTGCCGATGCAAAACTTGCAGAGGCAATGTCATCTCACTGCCCTCCTTTCTGCTTATAACGAAATAAGGAGGGCGACGACCAGCTTGGTACTGCAGAGGGTTTCTGTCCCAGCTTTGCTGAATTGGCAGGCACCTCATTTGCCAACACATAAGCCTTACTACTTGCAGGTTAGGTAAGAAATGGGGACGTGACGGAGCAGAGAGAGGTTGTGCTCCAAGCCTTGCGAGGTGACATTTCCAGTCTGTGAGGCATATGCAAACAAGGAGAACGGCAGTTAATCTGGCTCTGCTCCGCCTCCCTCTGTTCCCATAACATCTCTCAGCAGGGATGACGGTGCTGGGTCTCTGCAGGGGAGGGGAGATGTCTCAAAGGTCTTTGCAGCTCAAGGCAATAGGGGGTTGCACCCTGGAGGAACTGGGGAATACTCGTCTTGCATGCTGAGATGTAGAAAGGCTCTTTTATGCCTTCAGTTCCAAAGCCAGGTAAAACCAAGCATGCTTCATTCCCCTTCTGAACATTTGGCTAATCAAAGTGATTACAGGCCTCCCCCTTTTCTCACAAAAGAGCTCTGCTGTCTAGGTATCACCTTTGCCAGAGCCTGATAAAAATGCTGTATCTTAAGCAATACGCCTTATTGGAAAGCCTATGTTACAACCATAACAGAGTAATAGCAAAATCTGACTGGTATTCTGGGCGAGAGGTCTCCAGGCACTTACAGGTCAGCTATGGCTGATAGTCACTAAGGGGGTGGGTCTAGAGTACCTTTAAGAAGTGAGTCTTAGTTTGATTTGTTTCTATTAAATATACTTTGCAGACAGTCTCAGGGATTTTGTTTGTGCAAAGTAGCTGGCTGAGCCACACTGCTGCACTTTTGCTACCGGGTATCTGGAGCCTCACCTAGGTGGTGAAATGGATTTTAAATCACCCTCTGTCACACAAACATTAGAAAGAAGAGAAAAGACTTCACCAGCAATTTTTCCATTTCCAGCTTAATCTGCTTGACAGCAGTTTTACAAACTATCTGAGCTGTGATGCTTCATGATCCTGCTTGGCTCTTTAGCTGTAAAAAAAAAAAAACAACTGCTAAGGAGCATTTAAGCCATGCATCTGAGCCTCCAAAATTGACACAAACTCCTCAGAGCTGCCACCTGAAGCCTCAGATACTTCAGTGCTAAGAAGGGCAGATCAGACAATATTTGCAATGATGCAGCTGCCATCCAGGGAAGAGATATTTCTTAAATCTCTTCCTCTTTTTTTTTTTAGGATTATATCATTCCCAGGAGCATCCCATGCTCCCTTGTAACAGCAGCATCAGCACAAGAGATGTTGGAAATAACTTACAAATTAATAAATCCTTTAAAATTTTTCAAGGTGCACCCTCTCACGATCTACCACACTCACCCCGTCTGTCACAGAGCACTAGCTGCCTTTCTTCATGTTTGCCTGTGGCTCCTTGACCCAGTGAGCATTTCAGGATGCTGCCTGTTCCCCAGCCACCAGAAAGGGACACGAGGGTGTTCACGCACTGCGCTGTTGCTAGAAGAAGCTCTGTGCCAGAGTCCAGTGGCAGCTTTGGGGGCACTCAGCTGCCTTGCTGATACGGCTGCGGGGCCAGACCACCCTGTCACCCCAAACACAGGCAGCTGGGGAAACTCCAGGCCAGTCCAGAGACCAAGCTCTGCACTCTCAGCAGAGAAATGAACGGAGCTAACCAAACCCTGGAGGAGCAGGCTGTACAGCTCCTCGCCAGCCAGGAGAAAGCACGCCTGCCGTGCGGAGGCTGCTCTTACCATGCAGGGACCAGGAACCTTTCCTCTCCCTGGGGCTGCAAAGCCCAAAACGCTCCCCGAGGTCTTCCCAAGAGCCTGGCAGCATCCCCATGGTGCCGACTTGGCATGCCAGCACGGCACAGCTCTTGGTGGCCCACGCCTGGACAAAAACGCCTTCGAGCAGAACTCTCTTTTGCAGAAAATAACGGTGAGAATGAGTAATTCGTTACTGCCCTCCTTTGTGCCAAACAAACAGGCTGCCCCATGGCTCTCCCTGATAGACTTGGGCAGCCTTGGCTTTGAACAAAGTGCAGCACTGGAAAATTGAGCTTTTGCTCCATCCCAGCACCCTGCCAGGGCTCAGGAATGTGTTTACTGGCCCTGAGCTGGGCTAACTTTGGAACAACCTGAAACGCATCAAAACATGGAGCTGTAAAGCAGCAGTTGTGATTGATTAATCACAGTAGTGAATCTGAAGAGTTTGATCATTTTTCAAAAGCTCTTTAACATCTTATTCTCCAAAGAAGGAGAGGTTACCGCAGCCACAGAACAAAGCAGAGCACAAACCAGGGCCGTTTCCTCCTGGGAGAGGCTCTGGACAGACTGTGCTGCCTTGTCCAGTGCCTCTGGGAAGCAGGAGATCAAGACAGATGAGTGAAGTCGCCAAGTTGCTGCCAGCTGGGAAGGAAATGGTCTGACTGACATCTTGGGACGGGTTCTCGAGATGTGCAGTGGCACCTGCATGGGGAGACCACTTGCCAGCATGCACGGCCTAATCCTACACAGGCTGCAAACCCTCAGCAGCTGTTTACATACCCTGAGTCAGCAAGGGCATTTTTCCCCCCCTCAGAGTAGCCCGGTCAGGCCAGGTCCAGCCCATTTCCGTCAGTGGGCACTGTCTGGGAGACCTCTTTGCTCTCACACCTCATCACCGCACATCCTCGCTGCCAGAAGGCTGCCCGGGACCGGAGCATGCACAGCCCCTGCTAAAAATCCCAACCCACAAAGGGCATCAGTTACTCTCTGCCGAGAGAGAGAGGCACAAACCTTCCTTCGCTTGCAGGTAGATGCCGACAGCCCTGCAGCCAAGTGAATAATTGGATTTCCCATCCAACCTCCTCGCCCAGAGGAAGCTTACCCTTCCTCTCACACACATTACAGCTATGAAATATTTCAGATTCCTTGTATTTTTATGGGAACAATACATTTTTCCTTTCTAGAAAGAAAAAAATCCATTTTTGTCTAATTTGACTCTGGTGGGCAGTCACATTGATTAATTTGCCTCTTCCACCAGCCCAGCTTCCTCCCAAAGGCCAAGCTAAGCGCTGTCCACAGTAAGCACATGGTACAGTAACCATCACCCCACAGGGCTGTTCAGCAAAATATTTTTCAACCACCAATTAAATACAGAACTGTTATCTGGTCAGCAATTAATTGACATAAACATCAGGGTGTGCAGGGAGCCAAGGCCCCCACAGTGGTGCTAAAGGAAGAGCCCTCATGCAGTATGCAGCTGCAGCACTGCGCGGGTCCAGCTGCACAGGGAGCCTCCAGCCCCAGGGCAGCAAACAGACCAACACACCCACTGAATCAGGGCCCTGCTGTGCACAGAGAGCAGCAAGGACAATTAAACACACCTGCCCTGGTACACAGAGGCTTTGAGCTTGCATCCTTGCATTCGCCTCTGCGTTGGCATCAGGAACGCCTCTTTCCAGGTGGTTTCCTTTCCACATCAGTGCACCCAAGGTACAAGAACCAGTCACTCAACTCTTGAGTGTTCTCACTTGCTTAGGCATGTCAAACATGGTCATGCTGGTCCAGCCTAAAGCATACTTAATGAACAATTGGCATTTACATGGCATTTCATGCTTCCAGACTGGTGTAATTACCTGGAGTCCTGCAGCAATCTTTGCTGTGCTGAAGCAGGCTAAAGAGATGGACAACACAAATGCAAAAGCCCCAGAGAAGGGAGAGGTACAGCCTCAAGGTGTCTGAATAAACCCTGCACCCTTCACCTTCCTTCTCACCAGAGAAGATGAACCCCTTGCTCTTTCAAATACCTCCAAGCAGATCCCACTCACACAGCCAGGGGACAAGGGGTAGTCCCTGTGCAGGAGGGCGTGAGGCAGGGCGCCTTCTGCACCAACATGGGCACGCATAGCTGGTGGGCTGGGCACCTGGGATGCTCTGCTCCCAGCGCTGCTGCTAGACTTGTGACCTGCCAAAAATGGAAACCAGGTTTTCCCCAATGAAACCCCGGGTCTGACTGCCTGCTACTAATCTACCACTTTGCTGTGACATCCAGTTCCTGAGGCACTACATAGCTCAGTGAATAATTATAAAAATCTCCAGAAATAAACAAGATTTTTGTCACAGCTGTAAGCACAGCTCCACGTTGCTTTGCTGCCCAGGAGAACACACCATTGCTTTGGTTCTCCTTTGTGCTAAGACCACACATTAACACTATGGCAAGTGTGGAAGCATAACTTGTGGCATGATGAGGCCAGAGGATAAATGAGAACCAGGCCCTGCAAGACTATTGATGTGCCCTTGGTGTAAAAGCTCAGTTTACCCCCCTTTCCCCAAGGGAGGAAAAAAAGAAACCTGTTGTCTTCAAAGCCATTTTCTTAATTAGCAGACACTGCAGAGGTCAAGGGGCATGGCAAAGGCACTGGGTGGAAGGGAAATAAGCAAAGTAAAATTAGTACTTGGGTTTTTCACAAGGCACAGGCAGGCCCAGCTCCTGTGTGCATTCACAGCTCAGTGCCTGCACATCAGAGTATGTCAAAGGACACTGCAAATCTGCCCAAGCACATCATAACCAGGACTAGCTAGGTGTAGGTCACCTTGTCAGACAGAGGGGGGGTTGTTGGAAGTAGCTGCATTTTTCACTTTAAAAGTCTACTTTCTATCTCATTCCAGTAAAACAATTGACACACGGCGAATGCCATGCTGTCCAGGGGACAGCAAAGGGCACCATTCCAGGCCTTCCCCTGAAACACCACTAATGGGACGTCAGCCTGTGGATTCAGAGTGAATTCTGAAGAGAGGATAGATGATGCTCTACTGTGCAGTGTAGCAACATCAGGTGTTCCTCTCGACGTTTGCTATTTCCCTTCCCTGCCTTGGGCTATACTGTGCTATCCACGTTCTATTTTCTGAGCTGGCAGGCATGGGGGAGTGAAGAGAGGAAACTGTAGGCAAAGGCACAGTCACCTGCGCATTGTTTATGAGACATCCTTGCAGCAAACTTTGCCTGAACTGAGACCTCATTTCCAATGAGACGTGGGACAAACAAAGCTGCTGGTGCTCCCCCCTCCCTGGCGTGCCACTGGCGCAGGAGGCTGCAGGCAGGTGAAAGCTGCTGCACTTGCCAGAGCAGCCTCCAGCTCTGCTGCCACTCCTCTCCCAAATCTAATTCCCATTTCTGATTAGAGCAGAGATCGCAGATTGATGCAGAGCACAAAGCAGCACTGGCTCAGGGAGCGGCAGCTGCTCAGCATATCTGGAGAAAAGAAACATAGGCTTGAGCAAAGCTTCATATCAGAGTTCACAAACCCTGCGGCCACGTGCACGCAGTATGAGGCCGTTCTTTTAGCAAGGCCAGTGTGCAAAGCTAAAGCAGGGCAAAACGTTACCCTAATTGTGCTGCCCCTATCGTCCATCTCCTTCAGTGGGAGAGGACCCACCCTAGGAGAAAATGCTATTTGGCATGACAGTAGGAGGCTCGGGCTCCAAGACCAGCACTCTCAGGCTCTCCAGACAAGCCTCTGCAGTTCCCATCAGAAAGGGCTGTGCCTTGACCACACAAGGCTCTTTCTGCTCTGCCACTCCACAGCCACCTGCAGACACTGCCCAGCTTTTGCTTGGCAGAGCAGCGCTGCTGCAGCCTGTGGTCTTGCACGGCTGCCTCAGGCGCAGTGAGGAGCCCACCTTCCGCGCACCAAGAGCGGCAACAAGCAACCCTCCTTGGACCTGGGCAGTCCCTATTCCTTTGGGATGGTAACAACTCACATTCTCTTCTGAGGCATGACGCCCTTTAGACTTCTCCTTTCCTGACATTCAGCAGTGAAATTGGAGCAGTCAGCAGCAGGTTTTTTTGCAAAACAAAGTTTGCTAAACGTGTTTAAAGTACTACGTGCTTCTTCACTGAGGTTTGTGGGCCCTTCTGCCAGCTCATGCTGTTTGAAGCAACCTGAACTAGTGGCTGACCCTGGCTCCATCACACTGTTAAACATGCCTGCGGGATGTCCCTAGATAGGTTACTTTGATTTCGTTAGCTCATCCTCAACAGCAGTTTTTAATCCTTGGGATAACAAAAGACTGAATCGTAGCCGCCTTCCAGGATCTCAGACTCTGGCAGAGCATCTTTAGCTCTGTGCATAAGAATTGCAGCACCCAGGGAGCTTAAATAAAGAGCCCCAGGCAGTCCCAGCCTGAAACACTGGGAACAATGCCATCGTTCACAGATAGGGGAAGATGTTTGGACATGCAATTTCCGAGGTCACCTTTTATCATCTAGGCAAACCACAGGCACAGGGTAGAGCCTAGCGCCACTTTTGTCAGCCAAAGCCAGCACTGGGGACTCTCCGCAATTACAAAACAGTGGTCACCACATTTTCAACAGGTCCTCTCCCACCTCCCCGGTGCACACCCCAGCAGCTGAACCCCAGACAAGGCAGAGGGGAGCCAGCTGCCCACCAGGACTCTTTGCAAGGGATTTCAGTCCTGTCCCTGAGGACAGGAAGGCTTGGTCCACTAATCTCAGAGGCTAAAATAATTTTACGCTTTCTTCTGAGAAATCCTCACAGCAAAGCCTGGAAGATGCAGCGAGCCCAGACAGAAACATATTTCCCCTGGTTACCCTGATGCCCGACTGCCAGCACACTGACATGCAATTTGTGCCTCACTAGGCAAAACCCAGTGAAGTGCTTAACTTGACATTCTCCGAACACTGCCACCTCAACTGACCCCAGCACATCACAGGCTCCTCCAGCACCTCGCCAACACCCACTCCTGCAGCTGCCTGCAACACTCCACTTCCCAGCAACTGTTACCTCCACACCAGTTCTGCAGGCTCCTCATGCACTACTTAACATTCAGCAGTCCTTCGTTGCACCCTCTTTTTGCTGCTTCAGAAAGTTTGGAGGTTTCTCCCACCCCCTCTTAGAGCAGACCAGCACAAAAGCTGCCCTTGTGCAGAGAGCCATCGAGTGGGCAGCCAAGGTCTGGCACAGAGGGCCCAGGTGCGAGGAGACCCCCTCAAGCGGAAAGCCTGGCAGAAAGATTGGCTCTGGCACAGAGAAAACGTGGACCTTAGCCCAGGCTGAGCTGCATCTCAGAAGCTTGTAAATAACAGCCTTGCTTGGCCCGTAGCTCACTAAGCATTGCTAATGCTCCAGTTTTTCCTTTGGCTTAGAGACATGGGGACCAATCTCTCTGCCCGCACCACTGGCATTAGAGTTAGAGAGTGATAACACACAGAGCGGAACAGATACGGCTGTCGCTGGAGTCCCTGAACGGGAAGAGAGTGAGTAACAAACCCTTACCTGCCAAAGCATCCTGAAAAATCCTTGATGGCTGAGACCAGGCGTGAGGAGACAGTGGGTGGAAGCTGGGTGCAAGCCCACAGCCCTGAGCACAAGCACAGACATGGAGGTGCACTCTCAGCTTGCACTCCCTGCTCTGTTTTCCCCAGCCCTCCACTGCTGCAATGCTGCCGGCACAAGGAGCAGCTGGGGGAAATCAGGCCAGTGGCTATCAGTGGTCTGCCAGGACAGCCCATAGCGATGGGAGATGCAGACCAGCTGGGCAGGCACCCACATGAGCCTTTCTCCCGCGAAAGCCCAGCTGACCACACACTTCTGCTGGCCATCCTGGTTGCACCTGGATGCTTGGGACTGCACAGGAGAGGGAAGCCCAAGTGCTAATTGCTTAAATGGATCCCAGTTGCCCTGTAACTGGTTACCCTACACAGGCTGCAGTGCTGCTGGAGGACCACCCCACAACGGACCAGCAGAGCTGGCTCAGCAGGAAGATGGGGCAACCTTGTTAGGAAAGGAGCACATTGCAACACGGATCTCTGCCCACAGATCCTTCTGTGCAAAACCTGACATCAGCTCCGCATGCACTGTACTGCTGCAAATGCCCCTTCTGTCACCAGATTATCAGTATTGGTGTTTTCCCAACACCAAACAAGGCTTGCCTGGATCTCCGTCTCTGTGGCACAGCACATTCGGCTTGCTTTACAAGCAGCCACGCAAACACTTGCTCCATTATCCTCCCCATGCAGGCTCAAGCATTTACCAAGTTTGTCTTCTGTGTATCAGTTGCTAAGGGTGCTTGCTGCTGTCTAATGCTATTTAAACCAGTGGACCAGGGCTCTCCAGCTCCATGGACAAGAGATGAACACATAGCAGCAGCCAGCCCAGTCCCAAGACATAAGTATTAACAACAGGCTATCAGATACTGTTTGTCACTGCTAATTTATCAGAAGGGCCATTTTGATTGGTTTCAACGCCTTTCCCCAGGGACACTGAGGAAAAGGAGAGCTGAGTCGATTCTTTATTGTTCCTTGACTGAGACCTGCTCCAGCCCTGTGCTCTGCATTGGCTGCTGGTGGGTGCCAGTGGCAGAGGGGCCCTGTGGACACAGGCAGGACAGGACTCTCGCCAGGACCTCAAAGCCTAGGATGGCGACAGCCTACAGGGGATGTCCAAAGTGATCCCCTGTGGCAAGTCCAGAGAGCGATACCTTGGTCAGAGTAGACAGTTTGCATCTGTCTGCATATGGCCAGAAAGGGAATTTCCCTCCCAGAAGCAAATTACTTTCTCTGATTTGGGCCCCACAATACAGATGGCACCAGGAGTAATTTCCATACCCACCCTACCCAATATGCAGGGTCCTGTTTGTCTGCCTTGCTATAAATAGTTGCTAGCACTGCTGAGCAAGGATTAATGACTTTTCTAATTATACCACCATCAGTTGGTGACAGGGGAATGATACTGTGCAGATGTCTGAGCCCACTCACCCAGTGCTTGGCTGGATTGCTCTGTGCAGAACATACCCATACGTCATTTCATAATTCCAAGGAATATCAAGTCATGAGTGCAGCAAAGCAAGTTACTAAAAGGAATCCTATCAGGTTTGGGTGGCATCTCACAGAGCTGCATTTCCATGTAAACGTTATCTGTGATTTGTACCACCTCAAAGCAACGCTCCTTCTGAGTATACAGAAGACCTGTTTCATATCAGCTTCCCAATTAACACTTGATTCCAAATTGGCTTGCCCTATTTACTAGGCAACTGCTTGCTTTGTCCTACTGAAAAGGAGCATTTTCCACGTGGCCGCACTACCCTGGTCGCAGCAAGACTGATCCCTGCACCGTCACACAGCTGCTCACCAGCCTATGGCTGTTTCACCAGCTTGTGGCAGCCCTTGCAGATCCGAGCTGTAAAACCGGTTGTCCTTTGTCCAAACATTCCTTTTCCACATGACTTGCTAATAGTGCACACAAGAATTTCTGTAGAAGGGCTCTTACTTCAAAAAATGCTAATAATAGGAAAGCACATCTTGCAACACCTGATGGTAGTTTCAGTCTACCTTCTGCGTTTTAAGTTTTCCTATTTTATGACAGCATGAACAAGATGCAGTTTCAGAGGCAAGTATTGTATTTTGGTGCCAAAATAACTCTCCATTTTCTGAACGGTTGATGGCTATGGCAAAAAATGTTTTCTCCTGAGGCCATGGCAGGTGCATAATTTGCCTGGGAAAATTACTGGAAAACTTAACAGCCAAGGAGCACTTCGTTCAGCAACTGCAGCACTGAAAGTTTCAAACTGCAGGTCCCCAGCAATGTGGCAGGGGCAGACAAGCCCGGCTTCCCTCTGCTGCCAGGGCTCCAAGAGCGAGATTTTCTATCCACTGTACTAGAGGCTAAGCACCGCTCAGCAGACTCTGCTGGGCTTCTGAAATAGCATTTCTTTGCAAGAGCTATCAGAAGGGAAGGGATCAGGCAAGTTATTTTGCCTAGTCATTTGGAAACAATACAAGTCACTCCTTGCAACAGAGATCCTGCCCTTTGTCAGGTCTAATTTAAGGCGATAATTCTATCAGTTCCACAAGGCAATACCTTAGGTCCTGCAGCTCAGGCTAAAGGAATTGCTGTGGGTTTCGGATGTCGGCACAGGGAAGCAGTCCCTGCAGTCCACGCGCCTGGCTCCCGTGGGGCATCGCCCTGCCAGCATCCTGCAGGTGACACCGCTGGGTCAGAGCAGCCCGGAGTGATGCCGGGGAGGGCCAATGCAGCTTGGGAAAGCTGTGCTGCTTGGGCTTCAAGGCAAGCAAGTGCAAGGGTCAGCCATCCCACAGCCTTGCACCACTGCATTTCTCGTGCCTTCCCTGGGAAGCTGCGATGCGCGGCCGCCGGCCCCGCTGCCGCTGAGAGGGGCTCGGCCCCCATCGCCATATGGCAGCTCCTGTCCTCCGGCTCCGAAGCATCACTTCATTTCTGTTTCACTGCCAACCTTGTCGGAGTGCCCCAGAAACCACTGCTGCTATTTTTAGAGGGTTAACAAATACCTCTAGGAAAAATAGTCCACTGGTACATGACTCCCTTTCAGTCCAACACTCAACAAATGGCCACAGCATCAGTCCAGTAGCTGTAAAGATGAAATGCCATCTGATGAACCCTGTCTCCCCTCACCCACCTGCCCATAGTGAATGAACACAAGAAAACAACTAACCTTCTATTTGGTTGCCAAGGTTTCTCATTTTTATGTATAGCTATGTATATTTATAGTGCCCCTTGCTATCAAAAATGAGCAAAGGGAACACGAGATAAGACAGCCCGGCAGAATTGTTTCTCAACAGAATGTTTTTCAGTTTCCACGAGGCGTCAGCAGCTCTTTAAAGTCTTTTTATTACATTCTGTGTTAGATGCAAAATCGTATTTCAAAGACACTTTAACTTTGAAAAAACAAAATGCAGATTCTGTACTGTGCCACCTGCAAACAGCAGAGGCATGACCCACATTAGAGAGAAACTTCTAAGGGAGGGAGCGAGCTTTGCAGCCAGGACCGGGCCATTTAAAACACTTGAAAAATAAAAGGTCACAGGGAAATTGCTGCCTTCCTAATTATAGCATTCGCTCTAGTGTTACCATGCCACAACTCAGGTTCCTAATTTAAATTGTCATTAAGCCTTGCTGCAGGCCCCATAACTTAATGACTTTTGGTATGATAGCCTGTTCTCCACCAAGGAGATCAAGAGCACATTCATACAGAGACGGGGTGAGGAGAAACAACACACAGAGCTAAACAAGGATCAAAATCACAACACATCTCAGGGGCTGCCCTCCCTTTTTCACAGGGTCTTAATTCGATGTAGTATACCCACACAACAAGCCTTTTTTCTTGTCTGCACTCATGGCCTCCACAGGGATGTCAGAAGAGCACGGATGTTCAGGCACATTACCCCAGCTACACATCAAGCTTCACGGGGATGGAAGGCCTGATCCTGCCTGGCTTTGGGGAGGTGCTGGAGACCGCTCCAAAGAGGTCGTCCACAGCGGGACAGCAGCCTCGGGTGGTGTGGTGGCCTTGGGCACGGACCGTGATTTCCCCTTATACCACAGGAAAAGGCAAGAGACTCCAGGGGAGCCGGGTGCTCGACTCGCCTGCAGCAGACGAGCTCAGCAGAGGTTGTTCACCGCCCGCCCGCTCCCCACCTCAGCGGCTGCAGGGCCACTGCCTGTCCTCTGCCCATCCCGGGTGCAGGCAAGGCACCCTGGCAGGCTGCTGCCAGAGCCCCAGTGGGCCGAGTGTTTGCAGACACAACCCACTTGGACACCAGTCCCATTCCCAGCTCAGGGCTCCCATCACAGCTCATTTCATAACGGCACGGAGTAGAAACACACAGACTCAAACAGATGGCACCAGTCGTTGCTCAGACTTTTAGGGGAGACCAAAACATAAAACGGCATATAGCTTGCAGCTCCTTCACATGGTTCCCAGCAAACACCCAAGTCATTACCTTGAGCCACTCCTGGGCCTGGCCAGGCTGCGGGCGAGACGTGCCCCTGGCTGCAGTATTCCCCTTTTCCCAAAGGACCTCGTCTCCCTGTTGAGCATCCTGCTCTTTGGGGCAGGCCCCTTGACGCCAGCACTCCTCATCCCTCTCGCACTCCTTTCTCCCGTGCCTACAGGTCAGCGCCGTTTTGCCAGGGTGCGACACTTCCCAAGGACTCCCCCACTGCGGACACCAGGCCTTGTCCTTCCCTCGGGGTTATGATGGGCAGGTCTGCAGTTACCATGCAATTAGCATTTAAAGCCACATAGCAAAAATTAACCAACTTGGATTTTCTGTTAGATGTTAAATAAAACCAGCAAAGCTTCCATTATTTTTTGTTCCTTCCTAATTAGTTTATTAGACCACAAATTACAAATCAAAAGTCTTCTCATCTCAGTTCCTTCCAGCATAGAGACTGTTATCAACTTCTGAATTTTCTCGGGATTGACTTTTACCTTTTTTTTTTTGTTTTTTAAGTATGGAAAGCTTTAACAGTCACAAGCAATTAGTGAAATGAATACAGAAGCAGCTTGTATGTCCAGATTGGTTATGCCATAAAGAGGCACCATCCTAATTGGACCGGAATGGAAGCTTTTGACTGCTGCACCTGATACTGCAAAACAGGAGATGTGCAAAATTCAGAAGCAATTTCTCACCAGCATCATGACGCTCTCAGCATAAATCATTTTACACATTATTATCTGGGCAGAGGACATGCAAAGAGGTGCTTCTAGCATTTTGACGTATTCTTTAAAAAATGCAGTATTTAGGGCAAATAGATTTTGCCAAGATTCTCTCAAGAGCTGCAATTAAAAATAATAATAATAAAAACTTTTTAAAAGGCCACAGTCTGAGGAGAAAAGGGGAGATGTGCAAAATTCAGAAGCAATTTCTCACCAGCATCATGACGCTCTCAGCATAAATCATTTTACACATTATTATCTGGGCAGAGGACATGCAAAGAGGTGCTTCTAGCATTTTGACGTATTCTTTAAAAAATGCAGTATTTAGGGCAAATAGATTTTGCCAAGATTCTCTCAAGAGCTGCAATTAAAAATAATAATAATAAAAACTTTTTAAAAGAGGCCCCAGGGAGGAGAAAAGGCCTTTAGAGGCCCCAGAGCTCTGCCAGGCCGGGATGAGGACGCCTCCCAGCCCCCCGTGTAAGCATCCCTCGCCT
>NW_008793956.1:874636-882160 GCF_000699145.1 Aptenodytes forsteri
CGCGGCGCCCGCGGGCGCAGCCCTGTCAGCAGGAGGCACCAAAGCCTAAAGGAAGAGATAAACACGGAGAATCTCCGCTCCTCCTTGGAGCCGCAGCTTCCCGGCGGGGGGCGGGGAGGGGCGGACGCCTTCGCCCTCCAGACCTCCACCGACTCCCACAGGAGCGGCTTCGTAAATAGGAAACGACCACTGCAGCAAGCCTGCCGTCGGCTTCGGGTGGCTTCGTGACGCCCGAGTACAGTCTTGCAAGACGATACGGCAAACTAATAGAAGTTACAAACCAAGTTTCCAGTGTCTTTGCTTAAGTCCTTAAACGGATCTCTCCAGCGGGATTCGTGAGAGTCGGGGGTGCTGGCTAGAGGTGTGAGCATCAAAGTCCCAGCTGCACAAGGGATCCGAGTCAAAAGCTGCAGCGTAATTAAGGGCAAACCACATTTGACTGCTCATATGCTTTCCTGCTGTTAAAAAATTCCTCCTCCTACATGCCTTAAACAGGGAAAATTGCATTTTGGAGGGTCAAGCATAAAACCCAGAGAGTTTGGGGCATTCTGCTTTAGTGCAGTTTACCAGCTGCGTGCTGCCTAGTCCCCTAGCAGCTCACCCACAGCCCAGCATCTGCTTCCAGCCAGCCAGCACACTGCCAGGCTGGGAGAAGTGTCTCCAAGCTGCAGGATCACTCTCAGCCCCGGTGTGCAGCTCCAGCAGCATTCCCACCTGTTTTTTCTCAGCCCAGGTACTGCAGGAGGACCTCCTCTTATTCATAAAGTAAGGTGATCTGCAGGGAATTGATTTTGGACTCCATCCCAAAGCTGAAAGCAGGAGCAGATCAAGTTTTGTACCGCTCTGGAAGACACAACAGTGCTTTTCTGAGACTGAACTGAAGAAATTTTAATATCTGCAGGCAAACAATGAACCTCGTTCATATTTTAGGTGCTGCTGTCTGTCTTCCCTTTAATTCAGTCATGTAATTGCAGACAATTTGGTTTCTAGACTGTAATCTGATATTTGCACAAAAGTGATACAAGTATCCTGCCATTAAGTCCCTTTTACTTTGAGGAAACAGTTCAGGTGTTACGAGATGCTTATCAAAGAGCAAGACCCTTTGGGTTCCCAGCTAGAGCTAAGCAATTCTGCCTGAAGGAGCAAGGACCTTGTTCAGATGGGAAAGGGCATTTGTGTGCCTGGCTGGATAAGCAGAGGATGCCCTTCTCCTTTCCAGAATTATCTCGGCCCATACCAAACATGTGCAGCAGGAGCCAAAAGAGCAGTACAAGGGCATTTAGGAGAAGCTCCAGGTAAGACAGGATGACTATAGACAACAGAGAAGGTGTAATCACAGAGAATGAGGAGCTTCAAGGACCAGATGTCGCTTGCGAAATATACTATAGGGATTTTGGAAGCGACTCAAGTTCTCAGTTGGACCAATCTGTCTGCTCTTGCTATATATCCGTTATCAGACTCACTATTTCATCACTTGAGTGGAACAGAAGGACCACTGAAGAAAAACAGGGTGGAAAAATGAAACTGGGTTTCAGTTCTCCCATTGTACAGCCTTCTCAGTCTTGCAAATTTTCTGAGAAGGCAAGCACCAGTTTCACAAGAGTGGAAAAGTATTTCAAGCACAGAGGTCAGCAGAAACAATGCAAAACTTTACAGTCATAAAAAGAACAAGAAAATCCATAGCCCATGCTGTGCTGGGACTTGCACAGCCATTCTGTCAAGGAGAGAAACAATAGCTTATAACTTGCCAGCACAGTACGAATTCCAGACTGCCACCTGGGAACGGTCACTGTACCGCCGGCTGTAAACAGCTACACAGCAAGGCTTATCCACTGAAAACTTTCACCAGCCATCTGGGGAAACAAGCACAATGCATAGCTTCGTACTGCGTGAGGGAAGGAGCAAAGATATGTCCGTTTTCATTTCGTTTGTTATTCAGTCATCTCCAGTCGTATGTTCCAGGTTGCAGGAACTGTACTGGGACAAAACGGGAATTCCTCCTCAGCTAAAGCAAGGAGGGTGTGCTTTGCATTGGGGTAGTATCTTGTGTACTTATCTCTGCCATTCTTACCTCAGCGAACACTGCTATTCAAGTAAACAAGGCATGGTTTCATTGTCCTGGCTAAGTACAGAAATGCCCCTGTCCTGAGGACCCTGCATGTTACATAGATGTGTCAAAGGGCAGGAGAAAGATGCATTCACAGCAAGATCAGGTACTGGCTCCACACTGGACAGGAAGGAAGCGCTTAGCAGAAATGGAGTTGAGCACAGCTCCTGCTTACATCCAAGATAAAGGGCAGAGCCACCCCTGAAGGTTTAGAGGTGATGCTGCATTGAACTTTCAGACATAAGACAATCCTGTCCCAAAACAGTATCTGGTGAACTTAACCGAGCCCTGAGAAGACAATCCTGTCCCAAAACAGTCAGTATCTGGTGAACTTAACCGAGCCCTGACTCACAGCATTGCTGCACCAGCTTTGTGTAGGATGTGCTTGTCAGGGCCTTTGTGAGTTGCAGGAAAGCTGCAGGCACACGCCCCAGCCATCGCTTCTAGCAAGAAAAGCACACTACCTCCTCCTCCAGCCCTTCCTGTTGCTTGACCCTGATTTTACCACCAGTTGGAAGTCAGTCTGTCATCCCAGCCTTGCAGGGTGGGGATTTCATGCCTCAGCATAAAGGTGATAAATAGGATTCTGCGCAGGGCACATTGGGTTTGGTTATTGATGGTGCACATTCCAGCTTTGGGAAGTCCTTGGAAGCCTGGTGTTTATATTTCAGTCGAGATTTATATCCAGGAGAACAATGCTCTGTTATAGGAGGGCTTTGCTCTCCCAGCCACGCCAGTAATTCTCAGCAGCTTTTTCCTGAGCTCTTTTCTGGCTCCCCACTTTGACTCATTGTCTATTGTTGCACATCTGTCGAGCGTAACAAGGAAAGCTGTGTACACGCCTCATCCACTGCAAGGGAGTTTCTTTATGCACTGAAATTTCAGTGCTCTGCTCTCTTAACCCCTACAGTGCCATGCACATGCATAGGAAAATCCTGGTGAGAACTGAAGTAGGGCAAGTAGACGATTCTTTGCCTCCTTTCCACAATCCTTGCTTAAAGGTAAAATCCCTTAAAAGGCATTAATGTGCTAATACACCACAGTACTATCTTAACCAGAACAACATGACAGAGTGCAGTGCATCTACAGGGACAGATTCCCACCGGTGTCCCTCCGAGCAGAGGGACCTCTGTCTGGTCTGATCCCATACTCTGAACTCACCGAACACAGCATCTGCTGCGTCTTGCCACACCTTTTACTAATCCCAGCCAGAGCTCTGTTTGACATTTGATTAAACACCAACTTGCTCCCATAGTTTTAGAAACAAGCTAGGGACCTCAGCGGATTTATTAGTATAATTTATGGGCATGGTTCATACAGTTATTATAGCAGACTTCTCACATGATCATTTCTTTGTACCTCTCAGAGGTACCCTGTCACTATTTCTAGGCAGCTCCCTTTAATATACATGCTGTCAATCCTTGACTGTATTTTCCCCACTGTCCTGCACTTTCTGTGCTATCTGGGAAGGACCACATGGTGCGAGCTGTAAAGCCTTAGGCTTGAACAGTGACTGGCTTCAGCAAGGCTTTCACAGGCCTCCCTGAGAACAGGGCTCAGTGCTGATGCTGTATCTTTGGAACCCTCTGCCCCTGGGTTTGCTTCAGAAACAGGTCTCTTTCGGGGATGTCAGGGCCTTTTTGAGCTCTACAGAGGGCTTGTAGTCTCAGTCTGTGCAGGCAAACCGCGCTCCTTCCACTGTGGTATGGGGAAACTGCAGTAGAGAAAGAGCCTTGGCATTCCCCTCCTTCAGCATGCAGTTCTTTCCCATGGTCATGTAACAAATCAGAAATTAAGCTAGAATAACCAAGGCCCAGTCCCACAGGACCATCCTTCCTCCTTAGCTAGTTCATATCTCAATCACTTTGTTCATACAAAGTTTTATATGGCGAGCTGGAAACAGCATCATTTCCCAGCAGCACTCCAGGAGATTCTTACGCAGTACCTATGTTTTCTGACAACTACCAAGTATAATTTCACCGCTGCTGGCTTTTCTCCCACTTGCACCATGAGACTTAGGAGCCACCTCCTCTCCCATGCACACTGGGTTCCCAGACCTTGCTTGCAGCCAGTGAGACTCCCACCAAACCCAGATCTCATTGCAAGGATCCCACCCGCAAAAGATGGGGATTTGGCTACTTTGTCTGCAGAGAGGTGACGCTAGACTTAGAGCCCAAAGCATTTATTTGCCTGTGGAAGGGAATGACAAACAGTGCAGCTCCACAACCCAAAGATGTATTTCCAGGCCTTTCCAAAGATACTGTATTTCAGTAGTTGAAAATAGGCTTACTTTCTCCTGCAGAAACATACTGGCTGTAACGTAGCTACTGACATTAATGCATGGAAGGTGACCGTCCTTCAGAGAGCAATTTGTCTCCCATCTTTGCACAGAATCAATCTGAAATTTGTCCAGAGTGTTCACCTTGTCACAAATGATGCTCCAAAACCAATTGCGTCTCCTTTTCAAAATGTTCATTTTCTTCTCCCATTTACCTTGTCAAAAAGAAACCACAAGTTTAGTCATTATGGCTCTCTGGTTTATGTTGTGCATTCAGAGTTTCTTCCTCTTCCAGAGTCCAGCTCCATGCCCTGCTTGTGCTGCCCAAAAGGGTGGGGACCTTTGGTGGCTCAAAAAGAAAAGTCTGCCGGGACCCCAGTCTGCAAGGAGACCCAGTAAACTGCTCGCCAGGAAACATCAACTGCTGTTCAGAGAGCAGAGTGCAGGAGAGCAGGTTTTTGACAAGTTTCCCACTGCAGAGAGTTCCCTCAAGTCAGCCCCAGGCTCAGCCTGCGGTTTAATCACTGTGTCCCCAGGCCCCTGCAAGTCACCACAGTGCCAGAGATGAACTTTGCAATTGGCTGCTCCAGCTCAGAAGGAGCCAGGGGGATCTGTCTCATCTGTAATAAGCAGTTTTCAAGGAGGGAATTATGTACCAGCAGTAAGACTTCAACACTGAGTGAAACCCTAACAGAAGTTAGCAAGAGCCACGACAAGAGCCAAGCTATTTCAAACCAAGCCAACACTGCTTTCCAAAGGGCACAGTTTTCCTAATTCAAGCAGGGCCTTTACTTTCAGCCACTTAGAAGAAGAAGGTGCAAAGCGATCACCAGCAATACTTCAGCAGCCAGGACACTTTCACCATCCCTGCCTCGGAGCTGGACCCCAGCTACACCAGCATCCCTGTGACGGGTGCTAACGGAGCAGAGTCTCAGGGGAGCACGCAGGGTCCCCGGCACTGCGCCAGCAGCACAGCTAACGGCAGCGGGAGTCCACGCTACCTTTATTGATGATGGACCACGAGAGAGAGTTTAATTATTCCAACGCTGACTGTTTTACAGCAAGCAAAAGGGATCCAGGAAAATGTTTTCCTGTGAGTAAATGATTGTGAGAAGCTGGCTGTAAACACAGCACTTGGAGTCCAAACAACACAAAGCCGATTGTTACCTGTCACAATAAATTGTCAGCCTCAGCCTGCATGTTCTGCGAGGAACTGGCTGGAGGAAGCAGACACCTGGCGTGCTGTTGTTTGGGCAACACAACCGCGTTAATTCTCTAAAGGAGAGGAGAGACTGCAGCCCTCTGCTATTTGGAAAGAATAACGTACAGACAAATCACAGAGCTTTTCTTAATGCTGCCATGATATACAAATAAGAGGCTTAAGTATAATTATAGGTTGTATAATCAGTGTGAATAAAGAAATATGTAGTAATTGATGCCATATTTTATAAATATCCTAACTGTTTAAGAAACTGGAAATGTTTTCAAAAGAAATACTTTAGCATAATGATTATAAAGCCCTTTAATGTGAGTGAGCTGCTTTCTGAAGGCAGTTTTAGATTCAGTCTCATGAACATAAATAGAGTTAATTGCCCTTCTGTGCGAGCTGGATGTTAGCACATTCCAGCAGAGTGTGCATTTTCCAAAGTGCCAATTCCAACACATTCCACCCCGTGCAATTTCTGCCTTTTTATGCACAGCACATAAAACACACGCACATCTGGGCAAGGGTAAAGTTAAGTGCTTATAGTAGTGAGCCTTGGAAATGGATTGAGACATCAACTGCTTGCCCATATGTTATTTGGATATTCAAGTGCAAATGTGGCTTTTCTGAATTCACCCCAGAAGGGAGAGCACATTTATGTGCAAATCGGGACAGTGGGGAGAAGGGATGCAGGGTGGCTCGGAGGGTGCAAATGGCTCGTTCCCGCTTTCTTTTTGAAAATAAGCAGCTGCACCGTGGGGGCTGAGCAAGGGGACGATGCTCGCTGGTGAAAAGGGGAAGTCCTTTACCAGAGGCAACTCCTCAGCTGAACGACTCCCCAGGGCAGTGCACCTGCAGGTGCAGGATGCTGACACTGCTAGGAGAGGATGCTTAGGGAAAACTGCCAGGTGCATGCTCTGCCTCTTCCCTGGTGCATCCCTCTCACCCCGAGCAGTCAGCAGGACATGACCCTGCTGGCATGGGCTGCACCCAGCCACCCTGTCAGTCCCTTCTGCCAGGCCAGTTCTCCATGGAGCTGCCAGTCCCACTCTGATCCCATCCAGGCCACAGTAATAGCAGCGAGGGACATTCCTCCCCCCAGGCCATGCACACTTTCAAACACAAAGCTCATTTTCTCTATATGACTCACATACTGAGTTATACATGAAAAATGCAAATGAAAATACAACACAAGTCTATCAAGAGACCTTACAGAAACAAAGCATTTACATCTCCAAAAGTAAATACCACCTCAGATTTGGTCCTACAGGATGAAAATAGGGGATACTTTGTAAGTAATGCTAAAAATAATAAAAATATCCCGATTTGGACAAGGCTTTGGGGCACAGCACAATGTGCATTCACAACTGCCAAATCGTAACTGCAGAGGAGTTTGTGCAGATGACCCATTGCAAAGGGCTGTCTCAGAGCACAGCACTCCCCGGCGTGTTGGGTTTCTGCCTTTAATGAGCTGGTGATGAGTGACCCCTCCCTCGGCCCTCCTTCACTCCTGGGCCTTCTCCTGGGAGTCAGGCAAAACAATTTTAAATCCAATTTCCTCTTACAGATTTTCTGAGACTGGGGGTGAAGTGCACTGCTGAGCAAGCACAAGTCCTGGCTCCACGCTGCAGCCTCACCACCTAATCCAAGTGTCTGTCACCACATAGGACAGCCACACGCAGCAGTGGAGTGGCATTTCTGCCCCCATTTCAAATCCCAACCCCACTGCCAACCCAGGGCCTTGCGAAGGTCGTGTTTTCCCAGGGCACACAGGCTCAGGGCTTTTTCTGGCATCAGGCTCTTTAACAAAGAGCAGGGATGGCCACCACCGGGCTCTCGGCACAGGGCAAGGTGCAGCCTCTGCTGCTGGCCAATGCAGAGGGAAAGGCAAGAGCCCTGCACCTCCACAGCCACTCTGCCCCTCACGAGCAAACT